>NW_028234425.1:2315910-2323410 GCF_977035675.1 Penaeus japonicus | reverse complement strand
GTGTGCGTACGTAAGTAAGATTCCTGTGTATTTCAATGGATGTGTTCAAGTGGGTGTATGTGTGTTCGTAACGTTTTGATAAAGGTGCACACTAAACATGTCTCTCTCCCAGCATGTGTTAAATATGACCACACGGTTCCGCGTACAACAAAAATATCTTGGCTTATTTTCCACATCGTTAAGCCGACGGATATATAATCCCTGTTGGGCTTTCTACCTCTTTCTCTCTCTCTCTCTCTCTCTCTCTCTCTCTCTCTCTCTCTCTCTATCTATCTATCTATCTATCTATCTATCTCTATCTCTCTCTCTCTCTCTCTCTCTTTCTCTCTCTCTCTCTCTCTCTCTCTCTCTCTCTCTCTCTCTCTCTCTCTCTCTCTCTCTCTCTCTCTCTCTCTCTCTCTCTCTCTCTCTTTCTCTCTCTCACTCTCTCTATCTCTCTCTCTCTATCTATCTATCTATCTATCTATTTATCTATCTTTCTCTCCCTCTCTCTCTCTCCCTCCCTCTCTCTCTCTCTCTCTCTCTCTCTCTCTCTCTCTCTCTCTCTCTCTCTCTCTCTCTCTCTCTCTCTCTCTCTCTCTCTCTCTCTCTCTCTCTCTCTCTCTCTCTCTCTCTCTCTCCTTATCTGTTTATCCTCCTACATACTGAAACCCGAATCAATAATCATCATCAGAAAAAAAAAGAATAAGGGAAGATAAGAAAGGATAAAAACGGAGGAAAAGAAGAACAAAAAAAGGAAAATATGCAATGTCCTCGCAAATCACTCACCTCCCCCTCTCCCCTTCCCCTCCTCCCTGCCTTTCCCCTTCCCCTCCTCCCTGTCTTTCCCCTTCCCCTCCTCCCTGCCCTTCCCCTTCCCCTTCCCCTCCTTCCTGCCTTTCCCCCTTCCCCTCCTCCCTGCCTTTCCCCTTCCCCTCCTCCCTGCCTTTACCCTTCTCCCTTCCCTGCCTCTCCCCTTCCCCTCCTCCCTGCCTTTCCCCCTTCTCCCTTCCCTGCCTTTCCCCTTCCCCTCCTCCCTGCCTCTCCCCCTTCTCCCTTCCCTGCCTTTCCCCGTTCCTTCTTCCCTGCCTCTCCCCTTCCCCCCTTCCCATAGCCTCTCTCCCCCTTCCCCCCTTCCCTGCCTCTCCCCTTCCCCCCTACCCTGCCTTCCCTCCCTCTCCCCCTTCTCGTAACCCTCTCCCCCTTCCCCACTCTCCCTTCCCCCTTCCCCCCTTCCCTGCCACTCTCCTTCCCGTAACCTCTCTCCCCCTTCCCCCCCTCTCCCTTCCCCCCTCCCCCCTTCCCTGCCTTTCCCCCTCTCCTCCCTTCCCCTCCTCTCCCTTCACCGCATCCTCTTTCCAACCTACACTTCATCTGTGGAAATGCATGGTTGCGCAGACCTCTTATAACCCCCCTCCCCCCCCCCATTTTTCTCCCCCGACCAATTGCTTTCCTTCTTTCCTTTTCCCCTTCCCCTCCTCCTCTTTCCTCCTCCTCCCTTCTCTTTCTCCCTTTAACCCGACTCCTCCTTCCTCTTCCCTCTCTTCCCCTCCTCCTTCCTCATCCTCCTCCTTCCTCCTCTTCCTCCTCTTCCTCCCCTTCCCCTCCTCCTCCTTCCTCCTCTTCCTCCCCTTCCCCCCTTCCCCTCCTCCTCCTTCCTCCTCTTCCTCCCCTTCCCCTCCTCCTCCTTCCTCCTCTTCCTCCCCTTCCCCTCCTCCTCCTTCCTCTTATTTCCCTTTCCCTCCTCCTTCCTCCTCCTACCCTCCTCCTCCTTCTTCTTCTGCACCTCCACCCTCTTTTTCCTTCTTCTCCCTCCCCCCTTTTCTTCTCTTCCTTCGTGTTCTCGTTCCTCCTCTTCCTCCTCCTTCTTCTTCTACTCTTTCTCATCCTTTTTCTTCATCCTCCTTGTTTTTCTCCTCTATCCTACTCTTCTACTCCTACTCCTTCTTCCTCCTCCTCCTCCTCCTCTTCTTCTTCTTCTACTATGTCTCATCCTTCTTCTTCCTTCTCCTTGTTCTTCTCCTCTGTCCTACTCTTCTACTCCTACTCCTCTTCCATCCTCAATCCTCCTCCACCTCCACCTCCACCTCCACCTCCACCTCCACCTCCACCTCCACCTCCACCTCCACCTCCACCTCCACCTCCACCTCCTCCTCCTCCTCCCTAATCTCTCCTTCCCCCTCCCCATCCTATCCTCTCCCTCCCCATCCCCTCCCCTCCCCTTCCCCTTCCTTCTTGAATGAGAGCTTCCCTTACTTCACTTATGCGAGGGGGGAGGGGGAGGGGGAGGTTAGGGGAGGGGGGAGGTGTGTCTAAACCTGCTCCCGCCAGATGTTACACTTGAGTGAGAAAGAACGAGAGAGACAGAGGAGGGAGGGAAGGAGGGAGAGAGGGAGGGAGGGAGGGGGAGGGAGAAGGAGCAGGGAAAGATGGTGGGGAGGAGGGAGGTAGGGTAGAGGGAAGGGGGGAGGGAGTACGGGAGATATATATATGTATAGATATATATATATATATATATATATATATAGAGAGAGAGAGAGAGAGAGAGAGAGAGAGAGAGAGAGAGAGAGAGAGAGAGAGAGAGAGAGAGAGAGAGGGAGGGAGGGAGGGAGGGAGGGAGAGAGAGCGATAGAGAGAGGGGGGAGGGAGGGAGGGAGGGAGAGGGAGAGAGCAAAGCTAAAAGAAAGAAAGAGAGAGAGGGAGGAGAGAGAAAGAGAGAGAGAGGGAGGGAGGGAGAGAGAGAGAGAGAGAGAGAGAGAGAGAGAGAGAGAGAGAGAGAGAGAGAGAGAGAGAGAGAGAGAGAGCAAAGCTAAAAGGAAGAAAGAGAGAGAGGGAGGAGAGAGAAAGAGAGAGAGAGAGAGAGAAAGAGAGAGAGAGAGAGAGAGAGAGAGAGAGAGAGAGAGAGAGAGAGAGAGAGAGAGAGAGAGAGAGAGAGAGAGAGAGAGAGAGAGAGACGCGGAAGAGAGGAGCTAATAGAGAAAGAACAGAGAGGAGGAGAGAGAAGAAAGAGAGAGACAGATGCCGAGCTAAAGACCATCTCTGACGAGAGAGAGAGAGAGAGAGAGAGCAAAGCTAAAAGGAAGAAAGAGACAGAGGGCCACGAAGGGCGTGACACTTAGAACATTACTCGAGCCTTAACAAGGTTGTCTCGCTTTGGGAGGTTGGTGAAGTGAGATGGAAGGGGAGGGGGAGGAGGGAGGGAGAGTGGGGACGGAGGGGAGAGAGAAAGGGAAAAAAAAGGAGAGGAGGGGGAGGGGAGAGGGGGAGGAGGGGAGAGAGAAAGGGGAAAAAAAGGAGCATGAGGGAAGGGCGAGAGGGCGGAGAATGGAGGAGGAGAGAAAGGGCGAAATAAAAAAAGGACGACGCGAGCGGGAAAAAGGGGAGGGGGAGGGGAGAGGGGGAGGATGGGGAGAAGAGACAAGAGGAAGAGAGGAAATGGAGGTAAGAGGAAGAAAGGGAAAGGAGGGACCCGAGAGAGGGGAAGGGACAGGAGGGGAGGGGGAGGGGGAGAGACAGAAGAGGAAAAAAAGGAAAGCTGGAAGGCGTGGAGATGGAAGGAAATGAAAGGGGAAGGGGAGGAGATAGGAGAGAGGGAAAGAGGGGGAAGAGAGAGAAGGGATCAGGAAGGAAAGAGATCAGTCTAATGAAGTGAGAGGCGAGGTGAGGGGGGGAGAGAGAGAAAGAGAGATTATCCCCCCCTCCCCCTCCGCCTCCCCCCCTACAACTACATAGAAGACTAGAAACGCTATTTAATCGCAAGTGTGTCAAGCGTTTTGTCACTCCTCCCTTAATGACCCTCATTGCAATTGCAGTACAGAAGAATGCAATAGAATGCCGTAGCAGCGAAGGGAAACGTGAGGGAGAGAGGCTGTGATTTAATTTGCATTTTTATGCCTGTCTTCGTGTCTCTGTCTTTGATTTCTTCTTATGATTTGCTTCTTCTTTTTTTCTTTCTTTGTTTTTTACTTATTCTGTTTATATATCCTTCTTTCTTTTGGTATCTCTCTCTTTTTCTCTCCTTCTCTCTCTCTCTCTCTCTATCTGTCTTTCTCTCTCAGTGTCTGTCTGTCTCTCTGTCTGTCTTTCTCTCTCAGTGTCTGTCTGTCTCTTTCTGAATGTCTGTCTCTCTCTCTCCCTCTTTCTTTCTCTCTCTCTCTCTCTCTCTCATCTCTCTCTTCTCTTCTCGTCTCTCTCTCTCTCTTCTCTTCTCTCTTTAATTCATCCATTCTCTCCCTCTTCCCCTCCCTCCGCCCTTCCCTCCCTCCGCCCCTCCCCTCCCTCCTCCCCTCTCCTCCCTCTCCCCCCGCCCACCCGCCCGCCCATTCGCCGCTAACTTGTTAAGTCGCTAAAGCCACCGCCCGTCCACCTGTTGGTCCTTTTCCGCTCTTAAGGATCATCGGCCGAAGACATTCCTCGGAAAATTGGCCTTAGAGCCTCTTTACCTCTGCCTCACTTGTTTATTCTTCATTTTGTTGTTAATTTAAATGATGCTTATTATGTGGATAATAATGATGAGAATGGGGATTGAAATACGGAAAATAGTTATGGCAATGACAGTAATGATTATGATATTGATAATGACAATGATCATCCTCTTCATCATGATAGTAATAATGATGATAATAGTAATAGCAATAATGATAATAGTAATGATACATATTATTGTAATGATATTCATGATAAAAATGATAATCATGATGATGATAACAGTCATAGTAATAATGATAATAATGATAATAACAATAATAGCAAGGATAATCATATAGTAATGATAATAAGGATGATAGTAATGATAGTATCATAAAAATGATAATGATAATGATAACAATACTAATGACAATAATGATAATGATAACAATACTAATGACAATAATGATAATGATAATAACAATTATGATAATAATGATAACAACAATAATAGCAATAATAATGTTAATAACGATAACAATAATAATAATAGTAATAATAACAACAAAAACAAAAATAACATCACTCATATGATAAAGACGACCAACAACAAAAACAACATCAACATCAAAATCAATAATAACAACATCCATCTAATTAATTAATAACGATAATAATAATAATAATAATTCCGTATCGAAATGTCGTTGCTTTCAAATTCGCCGAGATGTTGCCGCCGGATGAGTCGCTAATTAATTCAATCTTGAGCCGAATTAAACCGTCACCTGGAAGTGCAGGTAGGTAAGGAAGAGGAAGAAGGGGGATGAAGAGGAGGAGGAGGAGGAGGAGGAGGAAGAAGGGGGATGAAGAGGAGGAGGTTGGTAGTGGGGAGGGGGGAGGAGGTGGTAGAGAAGGAGGGGGTGTAGGTAGGTAAGGAAGAGGAAGAAGGGGAGGAGGAGGAGGAAGAGGAGGAGGAGGTTGGTAGTGGGATGGGGGAGGAGGTGGGTAGTGGGGAGGGGGGAGGAGGGGGATGAGGTAGAGGAGGTGGGTAGTGGGGAGGGGGGAGGTGGAGGTGGATGAAGTGATGGGGAGGTGGAGGAGGAGGAGGAAGGGGAGGATGGTGGGGATTGGAGGAGGAAGGGAAAGAGGAGAGGAAGAAGAGGAGGTAGGGGGAGGGGCAGGATAGGAAAAGGTATTAGAAGTGGACGGGAAGAAGAAGAGGAGGAGGAGGAAGAGGAGGAGGAGGAGGAGAAGAAAGAGGTGGAGGAAGAATTGGGATGAGAGGAGGAGGAGGAGCAGGATAAAAGGAGAAGAAATAAGGTAAGAGAGATATGAGGAAGAGGAAGAGTAAGAAAGAGAAGTAGAGTAGGAGGAGAGGGAGAAAAAAGATGATAAAAGTAGGAAGAACACGAGTCAAACCGATAATCGAAGCCTTATTCCCTTCTCTTTCCTTCTCCCCTTCTTCTTTTCCCTCCACTTCCCTTTCCCTCTTCCCTCTTCTCTTTCCTTTTCCCCTTCTTCTTTTCCCTCCACTTCCCTCTTCTCTTTCCTTTTCCCCTTTTCCCTCCACTTCCCTTTCCCTCTTCCCTCTTCTCTTTCCTTTTCCCCTTTTCCCTCCACTTCCCTTTCCCTCTTCCCTCTTCTCTTTCCTTCTCCCCTTCTTCTTTTCCCTCTTCCCTCTTCTCTTTCCTTCTCCCCTTCTTCTCTTTCCTTCTCCCCTTCTTCTTTTCCCTCTTCCTTCTTCTCTTTCCTTCTCCCCTTCTTCTTTTCCCTCCACTTCCTTTTCCCTCTTCCTTCTGTCCTTTCGCAAGATCTCTCTTCCTGCAGACAACGCGTTAATTCGTGTGTCTTTGATCCGAAACGATTTGAAGCGTTTTACGAATCTTCGGTGAGGCTTCGGTGTGTGAGTTTGTTTTTTGTTTTTTTGTTTTTTTTTAAGTGAGAGGGAGGTGGGGGGAGAGGGAGAGAGGGAGAAAGAGTGAGGGGGGGGGTTGAGGGAGGAAGAGAGCGAGAGAAAGAGCGAGAAAGAGAGAAAGAAAATGAGTGAGAAAGAGTGAAAAAGAAGAAGAAAAAAAAAACTTCCATACACATCATACTCCATATTTCTACAAGACGTAAAAATCGCCAATAACCTCTGTTTCATCCTTCCACCCGAAAATAGATATCTTTTTCTTTATCTCTCTTTTTATCTCGATCTTTCGAACCGACAGTACTACATTGTTAAACATTTCCCTCGCCTGTCTTTGAAGTGAGCGTCAAAGAAAGAAAGAAAAAAAGAAAAAAAAGAAGAAGACAGTTATCTGCGATTTTTTCGTTGTTCTTGTATTGATTTCTTTGGTATATTTGTTTGTTTGTCTTTTTTTCTTTTTTGTTTAAATTAGGAGAATGGTGTTTTTCGTCCCATAGAATTATTGGCTGTTGGATTAATTGTGTTTTATTACTCGTTGCCGTATCTATGTTGTTGTTGTTTTTATCTAAATATGAACCGGATTATTTATTTTCTGAATAAGGAAATTTATGGAAAAAATGATAATCAATATAGTCGACTTTTGAAGGCTTTTTTTTACAATGAAACTGAAAAGAAATGAAACGGACTAAATGAAATATAATTCTCAAAAAGTGAGAGATTTAAAATAATAGAAAAAAAACATATTAAAGATTAAACTATTAAAACAAGAAGGAGAGTTATTTTTTATCTACTGAAACGAAACCTCAAACAAGAGAAACAAAACGAAACGAAAAAAAAAATCAGAAGAAACGAAAAAAAGAAGTTAAAACGAACCTTTCCTTGCCTGAGAGAGAGAGAGAGAGAGAGAGAGAGAGAGAGAGAGAGAAAGAAAGAAAGAAAAAGAGAGAGAGAAGGAGATAAAGAACAAGAAAGAGAGAGTAAAAGAAAGTGAGAAAGAGCGTGAGAGAGGAAATAGAAAAACAAAACAAAACCAAAAATCAGAAAAAAAAAAAGATGTTAACACGAACTCCCTTTCCTTCCTCCTTTCCTCAGAAGAAAAAAAACGACAAATATGAAAAAAAAGGGAAAAGCAACATGGTCTGAGTGGGTAAGTTGCTCCCATTATGCAGAAGGACGTGAGAGCATTCAAGACTACCCTTTTTTTG
>NW_028234425.1:2305910-2313410 GCF_977035675.1 Penaeus japonicus | reverse complement strand
TTCGCTCTCTGGCTGATTATCTCTGACACTCTGATTTTCACCTTCTCTCCTTCTCTCTCTCTCTCTCTCCTCTCTCTCTCTCTCTCTCTCTCTCTCTATATATATATATATATGTATATATATATATATATGTATATATATATATATATATATATATATATATATATTTATCTGTCTTTCCCTCTCTCTCTTTCTCTCTCTCTCTCTCTCTCCCCTCTCTCCCCTCTCTCTCTCTCCTCTCTCTCTCTCTCTCTCTCTCTCTCTCTCTCTCTCTCTCTCTCTCTCTCTCTCTCTCTCTTTCTCTATCTATCTTTCTCTCTCTCTCCCTCTCCCCTCTCTCCTCTCTCTCTCTCTCACCTCTCCCCTCTCTCTCCTTTCTCTCTCCCCCCTCTCTCCTCCTTGGCACCCTCTCTCTCCCCTCTCTCCTCCCTCACTTCCCTCTCACTTCCCTCCAAAACGATCTCCTCTTTCGCTTCCTCCCTTTCATCTCCCCATAAACCCAAGTTTATGGCTTCCCTTGTCACTTTCCTCTATCTTCTTCACCTCCCCCTCCTCCTCCTTATTATTATTCTCCTTCTTCTTCTTCCTGTTCCCCTTCTTCTTCTTCTTTTTCTTCTTCTTCCTCTTCTCCTTCTTCTTCTTCTTCTTTTCATTATCGTCTCCTCTTCTTCCTCTTCCTCCAACGCTCGTTCTTACCTTTCTTTCTCTTCCAACTCCTCCCTTTCTTCCTTTAAATGAAAAGAAATCAATAATAAACCAAAATATTCCTTATCAAAGATTTTATAAAAAATATATGAAAAAGTAGAGATCCCAGTTTTCCTTCCACTCTAAGGATAGAAGAAAAAGATCCGTTTGTTTTGATTCCTGACGATGAAAAGTTTGCTATAGTTTTACCTCAAGGAATTGATTACGCGGTATCGTGGTCAGCTCGTGGTGGTGCGGCTCCGTTTTCTATGCGCGGCTGTTTTTCGACACATCCGTTTTCTTTCACTTTATCTTCTTTCCTAATTTGTATTTTTTTTTTTTTTTTCTCCGTGTTTTGTTGTTTTGTTATATTTTGTTTGTTTTGTTTGTTTCTCTTTCGTTCTTTTATTCTTTTTGGCGAAGCTCTTATTATGTTTCAGTATTACTGTAAATGAGCTTTCTTAAACTATCTTGTGTTTCATCATTATTGTCATTTAGTTGTCTTAGAGACAACTGAAAGACAGCTACAATCCTTAACATTCACTGTATTTTATTGCATATATTTACGCACTACATATATTACGCACTTATAATGTCCCACCTCTCTCTTTCTCTCACCCGAACCCACCTCTCTCTCTCACCCTAACCCACTACACTCTCTCATTCACTCGATCCCAACTACCCTCCTCCTCTTCCTCCTTCTCCTCCTTCTCCTTCTTATTCTTATTCTTCTTCTCCTCTTCTTCTTCTTGCTCTTCTTCTCCTCTTCTTCATATTATTATTATTCTCCTCCTCTTATTATTATTATTATTCTCCTCTTCTTCTTCTTCTTCTTCTTCTTCTTCCTCCTCCTCCTCCTCCTCCGCTTCCTCCCCCTCCTCTTCCTCCTCCTCCTCTTCCTCCTCCTCCTCTTCCTCTTCTTCTTCTTCCTCCTCCTCCTCCTCCTCTTCTTCTTCCTCCTCCTCCTCCTCCTCCTCCTCCTCCTCCTCCTCCTCCACCTCTTCATTCTCCTCTTCCTCCTCCTCCTCCACCACCACCCCCTCCTCCTGCCACCTCTCCCATCACCTCACCTCCACCCCCACCCCCACCCCCTCCCTACCAACCTCCAAACACAGATACAAACAGATATCTTTTTGATACGCGCGACAGTTAAGAACCGACGTAAAATTCTAGCCCATCCTTTGCCAGGTCTAAAAGCTTCTACTCTCCTTTCATCGCCATTGCCACTAAAGACTGAGACTAAGAGGAGGGAGGGAGGGAGAGCGGGAAGAGGAGGGTGGGAGGGAGAGAAAGAGAGACAGAGCAAGGGAGACAGACAGAGCCAGAGAGAGAGCCAGAGAGAGAGAGAGAGAGAGAGAGAGAGAGAGAGAGAGAGAGAGAGAGAGAGAGACAAACAAACATGTGAGAAAGAGAGAGAGACAAAGACAGAAAGACAGACAAACATGAGAGAAAGAGAGAGAGACAGAGACAGAAAGACAGACAAACATGAGAGAGAGAGAGAGGTAGACAAACGGACAGACGGACAAACATGAGAGAGAGAGAGAGGGAGAGAGAGAGGGAGAGAGAGAGAGAGAGAGAGAGAGAGAGAGAGAGAGAGAGAGAGAGAGAGAGAGAAAGAGAGAGAGAGAAAGAGAGAGAGCATCTCAAGATCTATGAACAAAGCATTAAAAAAAGAGAGAGGAGGGTAGGGGGGGGGTTAGGGAGATAATTGGAGGGGAGGAGGGAGAGAAGAGAGGGGGGTTGGGGGAATGAGACGGGGTGTTGAGATTGGAGAGGGCGAAAGATGAGAGTAAGAGGGATTGGGGAAGAGCGCAAGGGGAGTTGAGGATAATGAAAGGGAGAGGAAAAAGAGAGAGGGGGGGAGTCATGGATTGAAAAGGATGAGAGGAGAGGAGAGAAAGAGAGAGAGAGAGATGGAGGGAGGGGGGTTATTGTGCAGGACTACGCACAGTTATAGAAACACGTAGATACACAGAAAAACTCTCACACACATAAACATTCACACACAAACACGCACACATGTATACACACCTCTCCTTCCAAACCGATTTTCATCACCCTCTCCTCCACTTCCTCTTTCCAACTCCCTCTTCCCCACTTCCATCTCCTCCACCTAACTCTCCTCCACCTCCATCTCATCTATCCACCACCTTCTCCTCCACCTCCTCGTCCTCCTACTTCTTCTCCTCCCCCTCCTCTCTCCTCCACTTCCTCTCTCCTTCACCTTCCTCTCTTCATCCTCCTCCTCATCCTCCTTCTTCTCATCCCACCTCCTTTCCCCTTCACCTTCTCTCTCCTTCAGCTCCCTCTCCTCCCTCTCGTCTCTTCACCTCCTTGTCCTCCTCCTCCTTCTCCTTCCTCTTCTTCTCTTGCTCTCTCGCACTCTCGCTCTCCTAATTGTTCTTAACTCAAAGCTCTTTAGAAAAAAAAAAATTAAAAAAAACATTTATGAAGAGGAATCTAACCCTCCATTATAAACGCTGATTCTCTTGTAGAAGCTAAGTCTCCCCCCTTAAACCCCTTTCCAGATGGGGCCAGAGGGCGCTGCTTGATGCGCGTTTGTTTGTGCGCTGGTAATTTAACTCTCTCTCTCTTGCTCTTTCTCTCTCTTTCTTTCTTTTTCTCTCTCTCTCGCTCTCTCTCTCTCTCTCTCTCTCTCTCTCTCTCTCTCTCTCTCTCTCTCTCTCTCTCTCTCTCTCTCTCTCTCTCTCTCTCTCTCTCTCTCTCTCCTTTTCTCTTTCTCTCTCTCTCTTCACTCTTCATCTCTTTCTCTTTCTCTCTCTTTCTCTTTCTCTCTTCGTCTCATTCTCTCTCTCCTCTCTCTCTTTCTCTCCCTCTCTTCGTCTCTCTCTCTCTCCCTCTCTCTCTCTCTCTCTCTCTCTCTCTCTCTCTCTCTCTCTCTCTCTCTCTCTCTCTCTCTCTCTCTCTCTCTCTCTCTCTCTCTATCTATCTATCTCTCTCTCTCTCTTTCTCCCTCCTTCTCTCTCCGTCCTTCTCTCTCTATCGCCCACGCTCTCCTTTTTGTTTTCAATGACTATACTTATATGAGAAGGTATAGGGGAGAGGTGGAAGGGAAGGATGGGTGGAAGAGGTAGACGGTGGAGGTGGAGGTGGAGGGGAGAAGTGGACATGACTTTCAACTTCATGATTAAGACGCAACTTGGATAACTTCGGCACCTCAGGATTAATGGAAGGATAATCAGTTAATCGCAGAGAGAGAGAGAGAGAGAGAGAGAGAGAGAGAGAGAGAGAGAGAGAGAGAGAGAGAGAGAGAAAGAGAGAGAGAGAGACAGAGACAGAAACAGAGAAAAAGAGAGAGAGAAAGAGAGAGAGAGCAAAAAAAAAAAAAAGAGAGAAGGGGATAACAAAAAGAGAAAAAAAAATTGTAATTAAAAAAAAAAAAAAATCGACGAGGTCAGAAAATCACGATGATTAATTTTTTTATTCTATTTTTTTTTTCTTACGAGTAAATATTTCCATCCTCTGCCAATTAAACCGTCCTCAGCGACTTTTTGTCCCTCGCAATAAAAACCATCCATCACGTCAATCCATCAATTCAGATCAACAATTTCCCTCGAAGTCGATTTTAAGGAAAGTTCTGCCTCGAATTACGCAGCGAAGGAATCTTTGGCTTGTTAGTGAAGAAACGCGAAGAAGGGGGGGAGGAGAGGGGGGGAGGGGGGAGGGGGATAAGAGGAAGGGGGATAGGAGCAAGGGGGGAGGGGGATAGGAGGAAGGGGGGAAGGATAGGGGAGGGAGTAGGTAGGGGAGGGGGGAGAGAAGAGTAGGGAACAAGGGGGGAGGACGGGGAGGAATAGGAAGAGGAAGGAGGGGAAAGATAGGGGAGAAGGGAGTGGGGGAAGGAGAAGGACAGGGGGAAAGGGGGAGGAGGAGATGGATAGGGGTAAAAAGAAGAGGAAGAAGGGTAGAAAAGAGAAAGAGAGGGAGGAAGAGAGAGAGGAGGAGAAGAATAGGAGTAGCAGGGAGGGAAGAAGGAGAAAGGGGGGAGAAAAAAGAGGGAGAGGGAGGGAGGAGAAAGAAAGGACACGAGGAAGGAGGAAGAAGAGGAGAGGGAGAAAGGAGGAAGGGGGGGGGGGAGGAGAAAGAAGAAAGAAGGGTATAGCAAGGACGGGCGTGAGGAAGGAGAATGAATGAGAGAGAGAAGGATAAGAGTATACAGGAGGCTAGAGGGAGGAAGGAGGAAGAGGAAAAGTAGAGAAATAAGGCAAGGAAGAAAGAGTGAGGGAAGGGGAGGGAGGGAAGGGGAGGGAGGGAAGGGGGAGGACCCACCTTAACTGCCCCCTTGAGGCCAAACAGTCACCACTAACAACAACGACTGCAATAACGTAGCAATAACCGCCACCGCCTGTTTTTTTCGCCCTCATAATCTACCTCATTTGTGGTCTACTCTCATTCCCTCGCTCTTTCTCTCTCGCTCTCTTGCTTCCCCTCTTTTCTTCTTCTTCTTCTTCGTTTCCTCTCTCTCTCTTTCTCTCTCTGTCGCTTTCTCTTTCTCTCGCTCGCTCGCTTTCTCTCTCTCTCTCATTTTCTCTCTCTCTCTCATTTTTTCTCTCTCTTTCTTTCTCTCTCTCTCTCTCTCTCTCTCTCTCTCTCTCTCACTCATTCTCTTGCTCTCTCTCTTTTTCTGCCACACACAGAAACACACACAAACATATATAACCATATATATATGTATGTATATATATTTATGTATATATATATATATATGTATATATATATATATATATATATATATATATATATATATATATATATATATATATATATATATAATACACACACACACACAAAAAAACACACACACACACACACACACACACATATATATATATATATATATATATATATATATATATATATATATAATATATCATATATATATGTATATATATATATATATATATATATATATATATATATATATATATACATATATATACATACATACATATATATATCTAATATATATATATTATATATATATATATATATATATATATATATATATACATATTTGTGTGTATCTGTCTGTGTGTGCGAGACATGTTGTTAAAGGCACGTAGGTGTGGGTGGGTTCTCCCTATAGTGTATGGGTTACGATAAGAAAATTATGATTTAATTTATTAATTATATAACGTATAAACAACACAACAACGAATAATAATAGTGTTGAAGCATATAGTTGGGTCTACCAATTTTAAATGGTTGTTATGAAATTATTCTACTGGGTTATATATATATATATATATATATATATATATATATATATATATATATTTTTTTTTTTTTTTTTTTTTTTTTTTTTTTTTTTTTTTTTTTTTTTTTTTTTTTTTTTTTACTAAACTACCAAATCCTGAGCGCATATCTATTCCTTCTCCTTTTCATCTTTCTCCCTTACCGAATGGAATTTGCCGATAGGTTCCCTTTATTTTCAATATTTCCTCTCCTTATCTTTTAACACTAGATGATACCACTAGTAATATTGACTTGGCCGTCAGCCCTCAGGGTACATATTACAAACAAACAAACAAAAAATGTTGGCTGTAACCTTTACCTCCCTATCCTTCACGGTTCGTTTTTAAGCTTTCCCTTCACTAAATCTTCTTATTTCGGACCGGATATTATCCTAAATACCCCCATTGGCTATCTCCTATGACAAACGACGACCTTTTAGCACTTTCACTTCACGCAAAATGAAAATAAAACTCTTGGAATCCAGACTATGGCAAAAGCCGCCCCTGACCACCCCACCCGCCCCCCCACCGCCCCCACAACCACCCCCCCCCACGACCTCCCTCTCTGGCCAATTACACTATATGGGGAGAGATCGTCCTGATAAAGGCACAGGACTCTAAATCCTTCACTGATCAATATGTCCTTCCCTTTACACACCTTTTAGAATATATTTAATTACTCTAGCTATTCGAAAGACCCTTAAAATTGGGACGAAAGGGGGGCTCTCTTCCTCTCTTCTCCTCTCCTCTCTCCTTCTTTTTCTCTCCTTCCTTCTACTCTTCTTTTCCTTTTTTTCTCCTTTTTTTTTTTTTCTCCTCTTCTTCATTTTTCTCTTCCTTCCCTTTCCTTCTCCTTGCCTCTTTTCTCTCTCTCTCCTCTTCTCCTTCTCGCTCTTTCCTTCTTCTTCTCTTTCTTCTCTTTCTTCCTTCTCCCTCTTCTTCTCCTTCTGCTCCCTTTCTTCCTCTGCTTCCTCTTTTTTCTCTTTCCTTTTCTCCTTCTCCCTTCTTTCATCTCCTCTCTTGTCTCTCTGTTTTCTCTCTTCCTTTTCTTCTCCTCATCCCCTTTCTCCTCCTTTTCTCCCCCTCTTTCCCTTCATCTCTTTTTTTCCTCTTCTTTTCTTTTTCCTCCTTTTCCTCTTTCTCTTCTTTTCTTCTTCTCTCTCCCCTTTCGCCTCCTCCTCTCTCCTCTTTCCTCTCTTCTTCTTTTCTTCTCTCCTCTCCTCTCTTTTCTCTTTCTTTCATCTTTTTTTTCTCTTCCTCTTCTCTCTTCTTCCCTTTTTTCTTCCCCTTTCCTCTCTGTCTCCTCTCCCTCCCCTTCTCTTCCTTTCCTCTCCTTCTCTCCTCCTTCTTCTCTCTCGGTCCTCCCTCCCTCCTTTCCCTCCTTCTCTATTTCCTTCTTCTTCTTTTCTTCCTTCCTCTCTCCTTGTCTCCTCTTCTCTTCTTTTTTTTTCTTTCTTTTCTCTCTTTCTCTCTCTTCTCCTTCTCTCTCTCCCTTATCTCTCCTCCCCTCTCTTTCCTTTTTTTCTTTTTTTCCTTCCTATTTTCCCTCCTCTTCCCCCCT
>NW_028234425.1:2285176-2287676 GCF_977035675.1 Penaeus japonicus | reverse complement strand
TGAATGTGTCAGAAAACGGGGAACACTCGGACATCTTGTTGTCACTTTATCAAATTATTATTCACATTTCCGTTTTTTGTTATTCTTTTTTTTTCTTTCTTCTCTTTCATTTCCTCTTCAGGTTCGAGTGTGGTGGATTGGCAGTCCGGGAATTTATGTTTTCCTCTCGTTTCTCGTTTCTCGTTTTCCTTTTGTTGTCTTCTTTGACTTCTTCTTTGGACTTCTTGTTTGTCTTGTTTGTTTTCTTTGTCTTCTTTCTTGTCTTCTTTATGTTTTCTTTGTCTTCCTTTTTCTTTGATTGTTTCTTGTCGTGGCAGATTGGGTTAACCGAAGTATGTTTTTTTCTTCTATATATTGATTGCAATGCACGTGTGCGTTGTGGTGCAATTTGTTCATCAAAAGGAAGGCAACTCTATAATAGTTTGTTACAGTTTATAGTCACTATGTGATAATACTACTATGAAAAAAGAGAAAAAAAGAGAAAAAAATCATATGTATATACACACATATGCATATATATGTATGCATATACATATAAATACATACATATATGTATATAGATATATGTACGAACAGTGAAGAATCAAGGTAACACTGTATAGGTAACCAGACCATGTTATACCAAGATACACGTGAAGAATAAACCAACACTGATTTATGCTAAATAAAGTCATCGAAAAAAGTATACAGTTCCGTAGAAGTTGTCGAATAAAAGGCTTTAATTTCCAACACTTTTTTTGTTTAGTCCAGTTCCCCCATAGAAAACGGGCACCTGTTGCGCTTCATAGAAAACGCGGGAATTTTGAACTGGAGTCCGAGATAATGTTTTTCATTTTATTTAATAGTTTTTCTTGTTTTTCTTTCGAATCACGCGTTGAAATATCAAGACATAAAGCTTTAAATATAATTTTTCTGATTTGATGAATGTAGCTTTGATTAAAGATGCAAGTATACATATAAATGCAATAGCTGGGGACACCTGTTGGTATAATCTTAAAAAATAAAAAGTTTTAAGAGACATACATAATAGATGAAGGACAAAGTCAGTTGGCATGAAATAGCGCTATATCATAATTCAAATACATTTCATTCACTAATTCAGGTCTTTTGAAAAAAACGTTTAAATCAAAATTTTCATCCATTGATATTTTTTTTTGTTTCCACTATCTCGTTAATTTCTTCTCTTACACTTATTTATCATCATATTATATATCGAATACGAATTATGGAAATGATATCATGATGTGACAATGGCAAAAGACATAGATAATGTTGGGTGTACGGAGTCCATGGTAAAAAAAAAAAAAAAAAAAAAAAAAGCCATGTTTAGGTATTCATTTTTTGGGCCATTTCCATCAGCCTATAAATATATATTTGAGATTGAGAGATAGATAGATGGATAGATCAATAAATGCATAAATCAGCATAAATTCTTGGACACAGTGTCAGTGGAGAGTAAAAGAGAGAGAGAGAGAGAGAGAGAGAGAGAGAGAGAGAGAGAGAGAGAGAGAGAGAGAGAGAGAGAGAGAGAGAGAGAGAGAGAGAGAGAGAGAGAGAGAGAGAGAGAGAGAGAGAGAGAGAGAGAGAGAGAGAGAGAGAGAGAGAGAGAGAGAGAGAGAGAGAGAGGCGAGAGAGAGAGAGAGAGAGAGAGAGAGAGAGAGAGAGAGAGAGAGAGAGAGAGAGAGAGAGAGAGAGAGAGAGAGAGAGAGAGAGAGAGAGAAAGATAGATAGATAGATAGATAGACAGATAGATAGATATAGAGAGAGGACACAGTGTCAATGGACAAAGGATAGGTAAACACACACACTATGTCTCTCTTTGACTTTGAATCTAAAACAGAAGTGAAAAACGATCACATAAGCTGAACCGTGGCCTGTAATTGTGTCAAAATGTATTCTTCTTTCGAGATCATTCTTTTATTTCGCCAAGAGAGAATAAAATAGTTGAAACAGACAAACAAACAAACACACAAACACTGACCAAAAACTTTTTCAACCAGCCGTTGGCAATTTTCAACATTTAAGGAAAGCCAGGTTTGGTAGGATACCTTAGTTGCTTGCAAGCATGGAGGTTTTCTTGAAGAAGTCAAGTCAATTGCAATTGCTCACACTCTTATATTTGATAACAAAAAGTTGTTGTCATGAAATACGATACACACATGAAAACAAAAATATTATCATCATCATTTAAATTTTCTTTGATATTTTCAATATTCTTTTTACCGGGACAGTGATGTACATATATGGATAATAAATTCTCTGCAAATGAATTATCTTAAATTAATTCTTTTTTTGTGTTTTTTTTTCTTTTTTTTTGTTTACAATTATCGCAAAATATATACAGGAGCTTGGGATATGTTAACTTTTCAACAGATATGTAGGTAGAGAGATGAACATAGGTGGACATGTATTCCGGTACCATTATTATTATTATTAATTATTATCATTATCATTGTTAGTATCATTATTATTATTATACAGGCAGACATTCTACTGAAAT
>NW_028234425.1:2272676-2275176 GCF_977035675.1 Penaeus japonicus | reverse complement strand
GAGAAACACATATACACAGAAACATCAAACATAGCTTATCAACGAGCACAAGCTGATTGCAACGCTCTCTCTCTTCTCTGTCTTCATTTCTCTCTCTTTCCCTCCCTCCTCCCTTTTTTCTTGTTCTCTCTCTTTCTCTCTGTCTCTTCCCTCTTTCTCTTTTCCTCCACTTCCCCTCCTTCTCCTCCTCCTCTTCCCGTCTTTCACTTTTTCCCTCCTACTCCTCTCTTTTTCTCTCTCTTCCCCCTCCTCCTCTTTTCTCCTCACTTTCTGTAATTTCTCTTCCTTTTCTTTCCATTCTAATCTTCTCTCAACCCTCTTCGTCATACCCTTCTATTTTTTACTATCTCACCCCCCCCTTTTTTAGTTTTCTTACTTTTCCCCTCTTTATTCTTCTCTTTGTGTGTCTCTCATTTCCTCCTTCTTTCTCTATTCCCCCCTCCATCTCTTTTTCAATCTCTCTATCTTCTCTCTCTCTCTCTCTCTCTCTCTCTCTCTCTCTCTCTCTCTCTCTCTCTCTCTCTCTCTCTCTCTCTATTTCTCTCTTTTCCCCTCCATCTCTTTTTCAATCTCTCTTTTCTCCCTCTCTCCCTCCCTCCCCCCCTTTCTCTCTCTTCCCCTCCATCTCTTTCTCAATCTCTCTCCCCTCCCCTCTTTCTCTCTTTCTTACCCCCCTCTCCCCCCCCCCCCTCAAAAAAAAAAAAGAAAAAAAGAAAAAAAAGAATTTAACCCCTGTACTGTAAAAGGTGTTTTTGTAGTTACTTCTGCGTTTGTGTCCGCTATTAAGTTGGGCAGACTCCGACAGACAAACAATTTTATGCAACATTTTTCCAGCACATGGCGAGAGCTGCCAAAAGTCGCTAGGGGTCAGATCTGGGGTCGCTTTTATGGGGTTCTGGGTTGCAAAGTTTGGGTTGTGGTTGATGAGCTGTGTGTGTGAATGAATGCTTGTCTATTGTTGAGACTGTTGTTTATCAGTATCTCTTCTCTTCTCTCCCGTTCTCAGTGGAAGGAGGAATTGTCTGTCTGTCTGTCTGTCTGTCTGTCTCACTCTTTTTCTCTTTCTCTTTTTCTGTCTTTGTGTCTCTCTGTCTGTCTGTCTGTCTGTCTCTCTCTCTCCCTCCTTCCCACATCTCTCTCTCTCAAAAAAAAAGAAAAGAAAATAAAAATAACCAAAACTCAAAACTAAATCTCCCCCCAACTCCCCCCCTCCCCCAAAAAAGGGAGAAAGACAAAACAACAACAACAACAACAAAATGCATGACGCAAAAACAAACAAACCACTCAACCGCCTCGAAACGTAATTAAGCCACCACGCCGCTGCCTAATTATCGTACCTAATCGCTCCTCATCGTGACCCCCTCCCACCCCCCTCCACCCCAGACCACCACCACCACAACCACCCAACCACCACGATCGTGTGATGACGACCACCAGCAGGAGTGATTCGGTTTGGGAAATTTCGGAAATGGTGAAGAGCGGGAGGGGTGTGGGGGATGGGTGGGGTGTGGGGGTGTGGGGGGAAGTGTAAGTGGTTGAGAGGATGAAGAGTAGGAGGAGGGGTGAGGGTAGAGGGAGGGAGGGAGGGAGGGAGGGGGAGGGAAGGTAGAGGGAGGTCGAGACATGTGTGGAAGAACAATAATGCTAATAAAAGTAAGTAAGAAAATATAGGAAAACGCAAGGGTAGATAATATGAGAAAAAAAATATAAGAAAAATATGAAAGAGATAAGAAATGGAGAGAGAGAGAGAGAGAGAGAGAGAGAGAGAGAGAGAGAGAGAGAGAGAGAGAGAGAGAGAGAGAGAGAGAGAGAGAGAGAGAGAGAGAGAGAGAGAGAGAAAGAATAGACAGAAAGAGGTAAAGACACAGAGAGAAAGAGAAACAAAGAGAAATAAAAGGAAGAAGAGACAGAGAAAAAGAGAGAGTGAGAGAAAGAGAGAGAGTCAAAGACAAGATATAGAGACAGAGAGTAAAAGAGACAGAGAGATAAAGAGAGAAAAAGAAAGAGAGAAACAGAGTCATAGACGAGACAAATAGAAAGAGAGATGAAGACAAAACATAGACAAAGAGAAAGAGAGACAGAGGTAGAGGAAAGAGACAAAGATAGAGAGAGATAGAAGCAGAGACAAAGACAGAGACGAAATGAAAAAAAGAGACAAAAAGGGACAGAGGCAGATAGATAGAAAGAGAGGCAGAGACAGAGCCAAATAAAAAGAGAAACAGAGAAAAGAAGAAATAAAAGAAAAAGAGACAAAAGTAGAGAGAAAGAGAGACAGAGAAAAGGAGAGACAAAAGAGAAAGAAACAAAAGTAGAGAGAAAGAGAGACAGAGACAAAGCGAAAGAGAAACAGAGGCAGAGACAGAGAAGAGCCGACATGAAACGAACTCAACAAGACTTTGCAGCTTGAAAAGCGTGGGAGAGACAAATCTATGTGGGTGTTCTGTACATACGCAAATACAACCGGCTTGCAACTCCCATGGACTATGACGTCAGGTGCTGA
>NW_028234425.1:2267676-2270176 GCF_977035675.1 Penaeus japonicus | reverse complement strand
TAGTGTTAATGATGATGATGATAATAATAGTAATGATAATGAATATGATGATGATACAAAATAATGATAATGATAAAGATGGTGGTTATGATGATAACTAAAATTACAATGATGATGATGATAACTGTAATGATAATAATGATAATAATGATAATGATGATAGCAGTAACGATAATGATAATAGCAATAATGATAATGAATTAATAATAATGATAAAATAATGATACTAAGAAGGATGATAATCATGAGAATAGTAATAATGATAATGATAATGATAGTGATTATGCTAATAATGATGATAATGATAATAATAATAGTGATAACAATAATGATAATAATAATAATGATAACAATGATGATAATAATAATAATGATAACAATAATGATAATAATAATGATAACAATAATGATAATAATAATAATAATAACAATAATGATAATAATAATAATATTGATAATGATAATGAAGAAAAAAAAACGAAAACAACAATAATCATAAAGATATATATCCACAAAAAAAAAAAAAATAAATAAAAATAGATAAAAATAAACACAAGGATACGAAGCAAAGCAACATAGTATGAATATGAATGAAGTGAACTGAAGTGAAGACGAGCGTTAGTGAACATATCAGCTTATGCAGAAAGACAGAGATGAATGCCTTATGATTTCTAAGGCATCAAAAAAGAAAGGGCTTTTTGGTTCGTTTACGTCATCTTGTGTTTATAAATGGAACAGTGGTAAGCGACGTGTGAGTGTGAGCTTATGCTTTCCTTGTCAAGTGAGTGGTATGTATTTGTTGACATGAGTTTAACATGAGGGAAATAGTGAGGGGGAAAACGTGTGGTGTTTTATTTTTGGGTTCGTGGTTTTGAGGAAATTGATGTGATGTGATGTTTTTTTGACTGTTTTTATTTGTTTATTTTTTTTATAGTTATGTTTTGGATTAATGGTATTTATGTTTGGAATTGTGGAAATTATGAAAGAAGGAGGATTATCTGTATGTGTATGTATAATGATTATCATCGTATGTGACCTGTTTTTGGTAGATATACTTCTTCTTTTCCAATTATGTAGATTTATTCACTTTCGTTTCCTTTTTTCTCTTTGTTTGTTTGGCTGTTTTTTTTTTTTCTGTCTTTCTTTTCCATTTGCCTTCCCGTCTGTCTTTGCCTCTCCTCCGTTCTTCCTTCTCTCTCTTTCTCACAGAAACACACACAGACACGCAAGCACGCACGCACAAACTCTTTCTCTTCCCCCTTTCCTCTTTACTTCCCTTCCTCCCTCTTTCCTTCCCTCTCTCCCTCCCTCCCTCCTCCCCCCTTCCCTTCCCTTCCCTTTCACCCTCCCTCCCTCCTTCCCCCCTTCCCTTCCATTCTTCCTTCCCTCCTCCCCTTCCTTCCCTCCTCCCCTTCCCTCCCTACTTCCCCCCTTCCCTCTCTCCCTCCTTCCCCCTCCCCTTCCCCCCCTTCACATCCCTTTCACTCCCCCTTCCTTTCCTTCCCACCCCCATTCCCTCCCACCCACCCCCTCCCCTCCCCTCCACTACTCCTTCCCTTCCCTCCCACCCTCCCTCCTTCCCCCCTTCCCTTCCCTTCCCTTCCCTTCCACACCCCCCTTCCTTTCCTTCCCCCCCTCCCTTCCCTTCCACCCCCCCTTCCTTCCCTTCCACCCCCTTCCCTTCCACCTTCCCCACCCCCATTCCCTCCCTCCCTCCTTCCCCCCTTCCCTTCCATTCCTCCCTTCCTCCTTCCCTTCCCACCTTCCCTCACCCTCCCTTCCTCCTCCCCCCTTCCCTCCTTCCCCCTCCCCTCCCCCCATCCCTCCCTCCCTCCCCCCTACCCCCCATCCCCATCCCTCCCCCTCTGCCTCGGGATCAGAAACATTTCGAAAAACGTTACAAGCTATTTGTCTTCAGACGTTTCTTGGGTCTGACGCTAAGTCGTTAAGGGCGCTTTTCCCATGTGTCTGTTTCTCTGTCTGGTGATTGGTCTGTTTGTCTGTCTGTCTGTCTGTTTTCTGTCTATTTATTTATTGTTTATTTATCTATTTATTTATCATTGGTTTATCTATTTATTTATCATTGGTTTATCTATTTATTTATCATTGGTTTATCTATTTATTTATCATTGGTTTATCTATTTATTTATCTTTTTTATATGCTTTCTAGCTATCTATCTTTATTTTTTGTTAGTATGTATGTCTGTCTATCAATATATCTGTCTATCTATCTATTTATCTACCTATCTATCTATTTATCTATCTATCTATCTATCTGTCTGTCTGTCTGTCTATCGACCTATCTCTCGACCTCTCTTTATATTCACTCATTCCATTGCTTTAATTTCTGTCAACTAATCTTTCTATCCTTCAATCTTCCAATCTTACAATCTCTATCTATCAAGTCATATATATAATATATATATATATAACTATTATATATATATTTAGAATATATATAATCTATATATAATATATATTCATACATATAAATTTTTTT
>NW_028234425.1:2253888-2256388 GCF_977035675.1 Penaeus japonicus | reverse complement strand
GGATCTTATCACCTCTATCCCCCCAAAACCCCCCCTCATCCCATCACTATCCCCAACCCCCCCTCTCTTCTCTTTCCCTCCCCTACTTCCTTCCCCTCCTCTTTTCTCCCCTCCCTCCTCCCTGCCGCCCCAATTATCTCCCTAAAACCCAACCCCCCAACCCCCCCCCCCAAACCCAACCCACCCCCCCCGCCTCTCCTCTCCTCCCTTCTCCTCTCTCCTTTTTAAATGTTTTGTTCATAGATCTTGAGATGCTCTCTCTCTATCTCATTTTCGTCTGTCCTTCTGTCTCTGTCTCTGTCTCTCTTTCTCTCTCTTTCCTCCTTGTCTCTCCCTTTGTCTCTCTTTTCACTCGATGTTTGGGTCTGTCTTTCTGTCTCTGACCTCTCTCTTTCTCTTTCCACCTTCTCTTCCCCTTCATCCTGCCTTTCTCTCTCAAATGTTTTGTCTGTCTTTCTGTACTCTGTCTCTTTCTGTCCTTTCCCTCCTCTCTCTCTCCATGTTTGTTTGTCTCTACATCTCTCCTCTCTCTCCTCCTCTCTCTCTCTCTCTGCTCTCTCTCGCCCCTCTCTCTTTCTCTCATGTCTCCTCATGTCCGTTTGTCTATTTTTGTCTACCTCCTCTCTCTCTCTACCTCCCTTCCCTCACGCCCTCCCTCGCCCCTTCCCCGTCCCGTTTCCCCCTCTCCTCTCCCTCCCTCCCTCTTCCTCTCTCCTCTCTCAATCTCAATCTCCTCTCTCTCTTCACACCTCCCCTCCCTCTCCCTCTCTCTCCCTCCCCCCCCTCCAACCCTCCCCCTCCCTTCTCCTTGCTCCTCCTCTCACGTCTCACTCTCCGTCACTCCTCCCTCCCCCCTCCTCACTCTCAACCCTAATCTCTCTCTCTCTCTCTCTCTAAGACCCTCCATCCCTCCTCCGTCACTCTCTTCCTCCTCCTCTCCTCTGTCATCTTCTCCCCTCTCTTCCCCCCCCCTCACTCTTCCTCTCTCCTCTCTCTCCTCCCCCTACCCTTTTCCCCTCCCTTCCCCAACCCTATCTCTTCTCTCTCTCCTCATCTCTGCTCTCCTGCACTTCCTGTCATCCCTTGCTCTGTCTCTCTTCCTCTGCTCTCCCTCCCACCACCCTCCTACCTCCCCACTCCTCACTCTCTCTCCCCTCACCTCACTCTTAGTCCTACAGTCTTTATGGCAATGGCGATGAATAGAGTAGAAGCTTTATAGACCTGGGCAAAGGATGGGCTAAAATTTTTACTGTACGTTACGGTTCTTAATAAAAAAAAAAACAATAGAGGAAAAAAAAACTGTCAGCGCTATATCAAAAAGATATCTGGGGTTGTATCGTGTTTGGAGGGTTGGTAGGGAGGGGGTTAGGAGGTGAGGTGAAGTTTAGGGTGAGGAGTTGGCAAGGCTGAGGGTGATGTGAGAGGTGGGAGGAAGAAGAGGGAGAGGAGTGAGAGAGGAGAGGGGGAAGGCAGAGGAGAGAGGAAGAGGAGGAGAGGAATGAGAGAGTGAGTCAAGTAAGGAGGAGGAGGGGGGGGGAGGGGGAGAGAGGAACGAGAAGAAGAAGAAGTTGTTTAAGAAGTGAGAGTATGATTAAGAAGATATTTTAAGAAGTTTTTAAGTAGAAAAAGGAGAAAGAAGAAGAATATTATGAAAAAGAATAAGAATTTGTATAGTGAGGAGAAGGGGGAAGTTGTGGATTAGTGATTGAGAGATGTTGATATTTAGGTGTGAGAAAGAGAGTTGTGAGTGAAAGAGAAAGAGAGAGGTGGGACATTATAAGTGCGTAAATATATGTAGTGCGTAAATATATGCAATAAAATACAGTGAATGTTAAGGATTGCAGCTGTCTTTCAGTTGTCTCTAAGACAACTAAATGACAATAATGATGAAACACAAGATAGTTTAAGAAAGCTCAGTGACAGTAATACTGAAACATAAAAAGAGATAAAATAAGAACAAAACAAAACAAGGAAGCGCCAAAGAGAATAAAAACAAAAACAAAAGAGAAACAAACAAACAAATCAAACAAAATATTACAAAGCAACAAAACACGGAGAAGAAAAAGAAGAAAAAAGAAAAAAGATCTTAACAAATTAGGAAAGAAGATAAAGTGAAAGAAAACGGATGTGTCGAAAAATACCCCGCGCATAGAAAACGGAGCCGCACCACCACGAGCTGAACGACTCACGGATATAAACCGACGCGTATCCATATCAATTCCTTGAAAGTAAAACTATAGCAAACTTTTCATCGTCAGTAGTAAAAACAAATCAAATCAAACAGCACGACTTTTTTCTTCTAAATGGGGGTGGGACGTGACTTAGAGTGGAAGGAAAACTGGGATACCTCTACTTTTTCATATATTTTATTTTTTATAAACTCTTTGATAAAATATATTTTGGTTTATTTTATAATTTTTTTTTTTATTTTTTAAAGGAATAAAGGGAGGAGTTGGAAGAGAAAGAAAGGTAAGAACGACGGGTTGGAGGAAGAGGAAGA
>NW_028234425.1:2250854-2253788 GCF_977035675.1 Penaeus japonicus | reverse complement strand
ATATATATAATATATATATATATATATATATATATATATATATATATATATATATATATATATATTATATTTACATATATATATAAAATGTATATATATATATATATATATATATATATATATATATATTATATATATATTATATATATATATACATATTTAGAGAAAGAGCGAGAGAGAAGGTAAGTAGAGAGAAGATGAGAGAGAGAGAGAGAGCCCTTTACAACGGAGAGGCAAAGCAGCACAGGCTAGATTGCCTAAGTGGCTCTTCTGTCGCATTAAAAAAAATAAGAAAAAAAGAGAGAAAGAAAGGAGGCTAAATATAGACTTAGGAAGACAAAGTAGCCTAAAATGGAGCTAAAAATAGACCTCTGAAAACGGTATCCAATGCACGGGACTTTCTCGCTGAAGGAAAACAACGCCTTTACACACACGCTCTTTCTCTTTTGCTCTTTCGCTCTTTCTCTCTCTCTCTCTCTCTCTCTCTCTCTCTCTCTTGCTCTCTCTCTCTCTCTCTCTCTCTCTTGTTCTCTCCTCTCTCTCTCTCTTGCTCTCTCTCTCTCTCTCTCTCTCTTTCTCTCTCTCTCTCTCTCTTGCTCTCTCTCTTGCTCTCTCTCTCTCTCTCTCTCTCTCTCTCTTGCTCGTTCTCTCCTCTCTCTCTTTCTCTCTTGCTCTCATCTCTCTCTCTTTTTCTCTCTCGTTTGCTCTTTCTCTTCTCTCTCTCTCTTGCTCTTTCTCTCCTCTCTCTCTTTCTCTCTTGCTCTCGTCTCTCTCTCTTTTTCTCTCTCGCTTGCTCTTTCTCTCCTCTCTCTCTCTTTCTCTCTCTCTCTCTTGCTCGTTCTCTCCTCTCTCTCTTTCTCTCTTGCTCTCATCTCTCTCTCTTTTTCTCTCTCGTTTGCTCTTTCTCTTCTCTCTCTCTCTTGCTCTTTCTCTCCTCTCTCTCTCTTTCTCTCTCTTTCTCATTCACACACGCACATTCTCTCTCTCTCTTTCTCCCTCCCTCTCCTTCCCTTACACACACACAACACAGGAGATCATATCCACAACACTAACCACTCAGCGATGGTCAGTCCGCTCCTGAAAAAACTCCATGTATAGATACAAGTTCCTTCTATGACGCAAGTGGCTCAAAAAAAAAAAAAAAAAAAAAAAAAACGGAAAAAAAAAAAATCTCACTAGGGGCACAGAGAACGACCTCTCACAATAGAACTGGTCGTAAGTCCGATAACATGGGTACTTGGACACGCTTTCGAACATATTCTTAGTCATGCATGTTCACTATTTGAAAAGAGAAAGAAAGAAAGAAAGAAAGAAAAAAAAACAGATACAGAAGGTTTTGTAGTTTAGGAAAAATAAGTTTTTTTTTTTTTTTTTTTTTTTTTTTCGTTGACCTGCAGGATCAAGAAGCAAATTCCTATGGTATTAAATATATATATATATATATATATATATATATATATATATATATATATATAATATATTATATATATATATATATAAAGATAAAGAGATGTATGATTAAAAACAATGAAAGAAAAAGAAAAAAACACTAAAAACAAAAGAAGAATAAAGGGAAGGGACTGGTTTATATCTGGGAGTAATTACAGCTATAAGTCTTCTCTTGTAATTATCTATGTGACGGCGGCAAAACACACTTCTAAAATAGGGATGGCAGGAAGGAGGGAGGGAGGGAAGGGTAGGAGGAGGGAGGGATGAAGGAAAAGAGGGAGGGAGTTATGAGTGAGATGGGTTTAGGGAAGGAAGGGGTGGGGGGAGGGGGTGGCGGAAGGTTGGGATGGAGAGGAAGGATGGAGAAAGAAAGGAGGTGAGGGAAGACGGGAAGGGTAGGATGAGGGAGGGAGGGAGGGAGGACTGGCTGGCGCGCCTGGCGTGCCGCGCGCTAGCAAGTGAGTACGCTTATCTAGAGATATATCCAACCAACGAAAGCCACCTCCCCATAGCTAGCAAGCAAGAGCTAGAGATATCTCAGATAAAGCAACACGATCACGACTGATAGCGCTAATGATAGATAACTAGTACAAAATCAGTGGCAGTGTCACGAGAAAGAAAAACGAAACCACGGAATACAGAAAGAAAGGGAAAAGAAGAAGAAGACGAACTAGCAAAGGAACTCAACCACATACAAAAATACACACTATATATGTACATGAGCACTTTAGTCGTTAGAAAAGAAAAACAACGATTTTCGACAATTTTTTCTAATTTTGCATTAAGAATAATCATTACACAGGAAGGGGAGTGGAACTTTATTGGCTTTTGGCTCGAACGATTAAAAAGAATAGGTTGTTATTCCTTTCATACTCATAATTTACTCGCAAGATTCATGAAGTGCTGAAATTTTAGTTGGTGTTTATGTTTTTTTTTTCTTCTATAAATGCAAGAACAGTAATTGTAATTGATTAATAGTTGTATTTCAGTGTGCGACAGTAGCCAGTTCTTATTTGTTTTGATACATTCTGTTGCTTTTCATTTTTTGATTATCAAATTTTCTTTCAGTTATTTTTCGGTTTTGTTTCTTTACTCTGTTTCTTTTGTGTCTTTAAAATGACAGACACTGATAGGTAAGTAGACAGATAGATAGATAGAGAAAGAGAGAGAGATTGAGAGAAGGAGAGAGAAAAGAGAGAGAAGAGAGAAAGAGAGAGAGAGAGAGAGAGAGAGAGAGAGAGAGAGAGAGAGAGAGAGAGAGAGAGAGAGAGAGAGAGAGAGAGAGAGAGAGAGAGAGAGAGAGAGAGAGAGAGAGAGAGAGAGAGAGAGAGAGAGAGAGAGAGAGAGAAAGAATTTGACAGAGAGAGAGAGAGAGAAAGAATTTGACAGAGAGAGAGAGCGAGAAAGAGAGAGAAAGAGAGAGAGAGCGACAGAATGAGAGCACGGGAATTCTATGCAGGAGCGACAGCTGAGAATCAAAAAATT
>NW_028234425.1:2242663-2245754 GCF_977035675.1 Penaeus japonicus | reverse complement strand
TTTCACGAAACTTCGAAACATCCCTTCCAAACTCTCAATGAACCCTGAAACGTAAACACAGAATGCTCAACCATACAACCAAAAAACCCTCAGTTCGTGCTCCGGCATTTCACCTGTAGATCAACCAAGGTGATGGGATTTTCGATGTTAAACCCCAAACGTCAGGGCTGGCGGAATCCCTGTCTATTGAAGGTAGGTCAGCCTTCCCCTCCCCCTTTTTTTTCTCCCTGATAAAGTTGGGAAGGAAGAAGGAGAAAGGGCGTGCGAGGCGAGAGAATGAGAGAGGGGTGTGGGAGAGAGAGAGGTGAGGGAGAGATAGATTGATAGATGGATAGATAGATAGATAGATAGATAGATAGAGAAAGAGATAGAGAGAGAGAAAGGA
This sequence comes from Penaeus japonicus, assembly GCF_977035675.1. Lineage (NCBI taxonomy): Eukaryota > Metazoa > Arthropoda > Malacostraca > Decapoda > Penaeidae > Penaeus > Penaeus japonicus. Next base: position 2,245,369 of record NW_028234425.1, on the reverse strand, counting down.
TGGTGATCGATGGTCGTGGTAGTGGTGATGATGGTGGTGAGGATGATGATGAATGATGGTCGTGGTGGTGGTGAAAGTGCACGTTTATGGTGATGACGACGATGATGATGATAACTATAATGGATATGATGATAATGATAATTATACAAAAATTATTATAATAATGATAATGATATTGATAAGTCTAATGACAGTAGTAATAGTAATGATAATTTAACAATATCAGTAATAATGATGATAGTAATAATTATAATGATAACCTTAATAATGATATTGATCATAGTGACAATGATAAAAATAATGACAATAAAGTGGTGATAATGAAAATGATAATTATGATAATAATGATGATACAAACAATTATGATTGAAAGGAAGACGAAAGTGGGAAAGAGTTAAAAACGTTAATGCTATAAGGAGGCAGACAGAAAGTAAAGAAAAACGAGAGAAAAATTAAGAATAAGAAAAAAAAGAATAACAGTAGGAAGAAGAAAAAAAAGTAGAGGAAAAACAAAGACAACAACAACAACAAAAGGAATAGAAAGCAAAACACAGAAAACGAAAAACAAAAAACCAAAACGAAAGAGAAATAAAAGATAGAGGATAAAAATAAGAACAAAAAATAAGTCGAAGGAACAAGAAAAAGAAGAAAAAGAAGAAGGAGAAGAAGGAAATATATATGAGATAAGAAAGGAAGAGAAAAGAAAAAGAAAAGAAGAAAACAGAAAAAGTGTTGGTGTTGAGAGAGGGGGGAAGGGGGGGGGGTGGGGGTAGAGGATCGCAGGGAGAGATGGAGCATAGAGGAGTAGGGAGGAGGGGAGGAGGAGGAAGGGGAGGAGGAGGAGGAGGTAGAGAGATAGAGGTAGGGGTAGTTGGGGGGGGAGGGGGGAGTAACCTTCGCTACAGCACATTTGAACGTACGGAGCCTGAAATCCACTCTGGAGCTGAATGCAAAACTAGTCTTTATCCTCGAGTTTATACTTTAGCTAACAATAGCCAACGGAGGTGATGAGTGTGGAGAGAGATGTGTGAGTAAGAGTGAGAGTGAGAGTGTGGAGAGAGGAGTGAGTAGAGAGAGAGAGAGAGGTGAGTGAGAGTGGTAGAGAGAGTGAGGGAGAGTGAGAGAGAGTGGAGGAGGGAAGGGAAAGAGCGGGGATGAGAGGAAAGGAAATGATAAGGGGGTGAGAGTCGTGAGAGAGAGTGAGAGAGAGAGCAAGAGAGAGAGAGAGAGAGAGAGAGAGAGAGAGAGAGAGAGAGAGAGAGAGGGGGGGGTGGGATGAGAGAGGTAGGTAGGAGGCCGAGGGAGAAGAAGAGAGAGGAAGGGAGAGATGAGGTACGGGCGAAGGAGAACGGAGGGAGACAAAGAGAGAGAGAAAGTAAGAAATAAATAGATAGACAGAGAGAGCGAGGAGCCGAAAGAAAGAGAAGAGAAAGGAGAAAGAGAATTTAAGAGATCAATAGCAAGAACAAGAAAAACAAACAAACAGAAAATGAATATTTTGAAAACAAAAAGGAAAAGAACAATAAAACCGGGGACAAAGATACAAACCAACACACAAAGACAAATAAAAATACCCAAGAATAAAAAAAGAAGAATGAAAAGACGCAGGAACACACTCAAGTATTTGGCAATTTTAGACCGAATGACCTGGTTCTCTGTTAACGTTAACTGTTAATTGTTAACTGTCAACTGTTAACGTTAACTGTTAACTGTTAACTGTTAACTGTTAACTGTTAACTGTCAACTGTTAACGTTAACTGTTAACTGTTAACTGTTAACTGTTAACTGTCAACTGTTAACGTTAACTGTTAACTGTTAACTGTTAACTGTTAACTGTTAACTGTTAACTGTTAACTGTTAACTGTTAACTGTTAACTGTCAACTGTTCACTGTTAACGAGGAACCCTAACGCCCTGTTCATTATATCCTTATCTTATCTTCATCATTGGCGTCGTCATATACAAAATGAATAAAAAAAAGAAAACGGAAGAAATTGGAAATAAAGGAGATAGCATTTTGAGAGAGTGGACGGAGTAAAAACGTGCAATTGGAGGAGAGAAGGGAGCTGTGAATACGGAAAATCGAGAGAGGAAAGTAAGGAAGAAAGAGATAAGGAACTAACAAAGGAATCTAGATAATGTAAGAAAGAATGGACTGATAAAAGAGAACAAAAGTGGGAAAGATGAAAAGGACTAATAGAAGAGAGATAAAAGAGAAGACAAAGAAGCAAAGAGGTGGATAATACATGAATAAGGAACATAATAAGATAAAAAAAGAAAAAAAAAAATCTCAAGGAACAAAAAAGCGACAAAAAGACGAAAAAAATAAAGGAATAAAAGGATTGATTTATTATATATCCCCTCCCTCTAAAGGAAATTCAAAATCCTCCCGCAATCCAATAAACAAAAGAACATCAATTACGTTGCTTATTATCAAGGCCAACCGCCCACCCGTCCGAGGGCGTCGCGTCGAGGGGAGATCCAAGGGGCAATATGTCTCTCCGATGATGAGACAGTGGCTGTCCTCAGGGTCGTGGCTTAAAGTTGCTAGCTGGCCTCCCCCTATCCCCCTAAGTTACCCCCCACCCCACATGCAATTAAGTCGGGTGTTCAACTACTAAGATTAGGATCTAGCGAAGCGCCTCACAGAAACATAGGCCCAGCATCCCACAAAAACAAACCTCACCAACCCCCAACCATCTCCCAT
>NW_028234425.1:2225163-2227663 GCF_977035675.1 Penaeus japonicus | reverse complement strand
ACGCAGACAGCGGGACGCGCCTGCGGTGCTGTCTCTCTCGCTCTCGCGTCGGTCTCCCTGGCGCGGCCTTTCTCGCGGAGGGAGCGAGCGCGGGGGCAGCGGTGGACACGCCCCGACGCTAAGCCTGAGTCCCTAGCGAGCGGGAGGAGGAGGAGGAGGAAGCGGAAGGGAGGAGGAGGAGGAGGTGGAGGATGCTGGAGGCGCGCCTGTGGCCGAGGAGGAGGCGGAGGTGAGGCGGCCCCAGGTGGGGTGCTCTGCGGGCGTCGGTAGGCGGCTAGGAGGACAGCTCGAGGGGCGGCGTTGCGGGCGGCTGCGAGTGCGGGCGGGAAGGGCGTATTTTGCGGCCGAGGGAAGTCCCGTCAAGGAAAAGAGCTGAGGACGCGTGTTGTGAGGAACGGGCTGGCGGAGTGCTGGTGCCGCTCTCGGAGGGCCCTGCTTGCACTGACTGAGTGGCTTGCCGAGGCTGCCGAACGTCCGCCGTGTCTGCCGAGCACAGAGACGATGCGCGCCCATTGGCTCGCGGACGCGCTCCGCCTACGCCCCGCACGCCGCACGGGCAGGCTCCGCTCCTCATTGATAACTTACCGCCGACACACCGACACCGACCACCCCTGCCCCGCGGACGCCTCGCCGCCCCCGCCCCTCGGCACTGCTTCACGGCCCTCGAGTGGCCAGCTCGCCAGGGGCCGCAGCCGGCGAGGGCGGCGAGGGCGGCGAGGGCGGCGAGGGCGGCGAGGGAGGGAGGCGGCCAGCGCCCCCGCCCAGCGCCGCCGCCGAAGTGTGGCAGGTGGTCGAGGGCGGGGCGGCAGGTGCGGGTGTGGCCAGGTGCCGCCCCTGAGGCCACACCTCGCCACTCGCTCCTGTCACTCGTCCCTCGCCTTCCCCGCCGGCTAATTGCGCCGTGAGCCGCGCCCATGCCGGCGTGGCGGCGCGACCCCGCCCTTTCCCGTGCTCCTGTTGGCGGGCGTGCGTGTGGGCGGGGGAGGTGAGCGGCAGGGCGCGGCCAGGTACCGCCCTCCTCGCTCCCCCGAGACCAGGGCCATCTTGCCGCGCCGCCGGCCGCCGCCTCACCTTCCTCCCGCCTCGCGCGTCGCCGGGGACTCACCTGTCGGTGCCTCAACGAAGTTCCACTCGGCGCCCCGATGGCACCCGTCGGGCCACGGGGCGGGCCGCACAAGGAGCCTCACAGGGCAGTGCCACTCGGGCCCTGGAAGGTGTGGCGCCTCCATTGCTGTGGCCCACGCCCCCGCGCCCCCGCGCCCCCCTCGCTGGGCGGGGAGCCACACCCAGAAAAGATGAAGGCATTTCACTGTTCCCGCTCGAGAAAATGTCGACGGATGTTTCCCGCGCCGCGACAAATGGTGGCTCGCCGGACTCGGGCACTCGGGGTCCTGGGACACGACCCGCTGGCGGTCCCGAAGGACTCTCCTTCCCCCGGAGCGACGCCGTCCTGATGGCGGCGTTCCCGTGGAAGGATAGGAAAAAATAAAAAATTCGTTCAAAGACATCCTGTACTGAATACGTCTTTGTGTAGAGTAATATCTCTCTATCTATCTACCTGTCTGTTTATATATTCAATGGATATCTACCTATCTATCTATATCTCTATTAAATTCACACACATACACATGTATATATATATATATATATATATATATTATATATATATATATATTAATATATACTACATATAATATATATATATATATATTATATCATATATACATTATTATATATACTATATATAATATATATATAATTATATATATTTATATATATAACATATACATATATATCATATATATATTATTATAATAATATATATATATATATATCTATATATATATATCTAATATATATATGTGTATATATATTATACATATATATATACATACAATACATATATATAATATATATATATATATATAATATTATAATACTATATATAATTTATATTTACATATATACGTGTGTGTGTTTGTGTGTGTGTGTGTGTATGTGTTATAATCTCTCTCTCTCTCTCTATCTATCTATCTATATATCTATCTCCTTCTCTCTCTCTCGCTCTCTCTCTCTCTCTCGCTCTCTTACACCGCACACCACACACACACACACTCACACACACAGACACACACACACACATTTATGTATATATATTATACATATTATATATATATATAATATACTCAATATATATATATATATTATAATATATATATATACTATGTGTGTGTGTGTGTGTGTGGTGTGTGTGTGTGGTCTGTGTGTATCTGTGTGTAAGTATGTAAGTTTGTGTACACTATATTGCATATATGTATTGTAAATAGATGGGATAGATAGATAGATATTATAGGATAAATAGAGAGAAATGATAGTTAAAACAGAAAGATAGATAGAAAACACAATGCTTGTTGATGCGCAAAAAATCGAAATAATTGCGAGGAGAGGATCTTTATGGCTAGCAAACAACTGTCGGAACACATCAAACTGTAAACAAAAA
>NW_028234425.1:2209646-2213220 GCF_977035675.1 Penaeus japonicus | reverse complement strand
TTTAATACGAGTGGAAATGGAGAGAGAAAGGAAGAAGGATTAAAGTGGGAGTGAAATAATTGGGAATTGGAAGTGAGAAATAGGTGAGGAATATTATTTTCACATATGATGCATTCCTCATACACAAGTACACACAAGCGCATATATACACACAAGCACACACAAACACATAAACACACACAAACACAACACACACAAACACACAGGCACACACACACAAACACACAAACACGCACACAAACACACAAGCACACGCACACAAACACCAGCCCACCACACCCACAACATACACACCCAAGCACCAGTAACACACCACACAACTCAAACACACACTGCACACGGCACACAAACACACACTCAGGACACTCAGACACACAAGTCATAGGCGCCACTCCCTCCAAGCGCATGCCAAACGAAAATAAGGTTTTAGCTATGCACGGCGCGGATCGAGGAAGGGGGGAGGAGGGGGAGGGATGAGGGGGGGAAAGGGAAGGAGGGGGAGGAGGGGAAAGGGAAAGGGGTAGGGGTAGGCGTTAGGGGTTGGGGATGAGGAGGGGGGAGGGAAAGGGGAAGAAAAAGTAAGTGAGCGGGGGTGGGGGGGAGGGAGAAGGGAGAAGGGGGAGGGGATAGGGAGTGTGGGGGGAGGGGGGTATATATCATTCGACCGGCGAGTCAGGTGTTTAAGATAAAAGGTGATAAAGGAAGGGAACAGATTGAAATGAAAGAAAGAAAAAAAAATGAAAGGACATGACCCGATAATGAAAGGATAAATAGAAAAAGAATTAATAAAAGAAAACAACTAAAATTGGGTAATTACAAAGAGATGAAAGAGATACGAACACATTTTAAGAAAACACCTGTTTAGGTTTTTCTTGTTGCTGTTGTTTTTTGTGTTCGTTTGTGTTTATGTTTTTTTCTTTGTGTTTGCTTTGGTAATGTTTTGTTTTTGTTTTATTCTTGTTTTGTTGTTGCTTTTTGTTTTGTTTTATCCTTGTTTTGTTGTTGCTTTGTTTTTGTTTTATTTTTGTCTTTGTTTTATGCTTGTTTCATTCTTATTTTTTGTTACGATTTTGTTTGTTTTTGCTCTATTCTTGTTTTTATTACGATTTTGTTCGTTTTTGTTGTATTGTTTTGTTTAATTCTTGTTTTATTCTTGTTTTTTTGTTACGTTTTTGTTTGTTTTCTTATTTGTTTTGCTATTTGCTTGCTTCTCCAGGAGGTCGAACGGACAGAGCTTCATCTCAAGAAAAGGTGAGAGACAGCTGTGAAGGGGGAGGGGGAGGGGGAGGGGACGGGGTAGGGAGGAGGAATGTTGATGGAGAGGGGGTAGGAGGGGAGGAGAAGGGAGGAGAAGGGGAGGCTGGGAGAGGGGAGGGGAGGAGAAGGGAGGGGAGGGGAAGGGAGGAGGGGAGGCTGGGAGAGGGGAGGGGAGGAGGCTAGGAGAGGAGGAGAGGGGAGGGGAGGGGAGGACAGGGGAGGAGAGAGAAAGACAGAGAAGGGGAGGTGGAAGAAGTGGAAGAGAACGAAGAAGAGAGAGAACAAGAAGATAGAGAAGGATTAAGAAGAAGAAGAAGAGGAGGAGGAATAGAAGGAGAGAAAGAAGAAGAAGAAGAAGAAGAAGAAGAAGAAGAAGAAGAAGAAGAAGCAGTAGAAGAAGAAGACGAAGAAAAAGGAAATGAGAAAGAAGAAGAAGAAGAAGAAGAAGAAGAAGAAGCCAGGCAGGCAAGAAAGTCCACAAGCAGGAAAACCAAGTGGGGAAGAGACAAGCAGGGCAAAATCAAGCAGACAAATGAACAAGGGGGAAAGCAGGGCCACAAGCAGGCAAGCAGGTGCATAAGGTGGGGGGGGAGGGGTAGTAGGGACAAAGACAAGAAAGCAATCACGTAAGAAGAAAGGGCATAGGGAGGGGGCATGCAAGCAAATAAACAAGCAAGATTACATTTACGAAAGCACAAAAGAAGAAACACAAGAAAAAGTAAATAAATAGGAAATAAGGCAAACCTTAACAGAAGCAAACAAGCACAAAAAACAGGGACACAAGCATACAAGCAAGCAGATGATAAGCAAGCACAAAAAACCGTGCAAGCAAGCGACTAGGCGAGCCGGCAAGCAAAAACGCAAGCAGTGAAGCTAGCATACAGATGTACAGTCCAACAAACAAGCATGAAAGTCCACAAGCAGGAACACAAGCAGGTAAAAAAATACACAACCGGGTAAGTAGGCAAGCGAATGCACAAGCAGTCAAGCAGAAAACTGAGCATACAAGCATTTACTAGAAAAATCCAAAGTGTGTTAGATGCACATGCACACACACACACACACACATACACACACACACACACACACACACACACACACACACACACACGCACGCACACACACACACACACATGATATATTCCTGCCACCCCCCTCCACCCTCTCCCTCCTACCCCCTTCAAAGGATAATGATAATAATGATAATGATGATAACAATGATTATGATGATAATAGTAATAATGATGATAACAATAACAATAATAATGATAAGGATAATGATGATAATAGTAATGATGATAATAACAATATTGACAATAATAATGATAATAATAATGATGATAATGATAATAATAATGATAAAGATGATAACAATAATAATGATAATAATGATAATAATAACAATAATAGTAATAATAATAATAATAATAATAATAATAATAATAATAATGATAACAATAATAATAATGATAATAATTATAAAAATAATTCCCAAGATCTAAGCAACCAAAGCACAGCAATTGCTACCTCTACTTCTGCACTCATAGTTTTAACCGCTGACATCATCTGGTCCGCGCATGCGCACTCCGACCCGAGCTGCGCAGCGGTGTGAGGTTTCCAGCTCGAGTTACCGGACCGGAGCGTAAACAGGGCACTATGGTATGCTAAACATGTCACGAACATGATCGGTTTTCATGTGGGAGGGAGGGTGGGGTAGGGTGTGGGTGGGGTATGGAGGGAGGGAGGGGGTAGGAGAGGGAGTAATGGAGGGATGGATGGAGGGAGGGAAGGAGGGATGGAGGGAGGGGTAGGGGGAGGAGGGAGGGGATGGAGGGAGGGAGGGAGGGAAGGAGGGGTAGGGAGGGAGGGGTAGGGGGAGGAGAGAGAGAGGGAGGGGTAGGGAGGGAGGGAGTGGAGGGAAGGGAAGGAGGGGATGGATGGAGGGATGGAGGGAGGGATGGATGGAAGGAGGGAGGGGGAGGGAGGGGATAGGAGAGGGAGTAATGGAGGGATGGAGGGGGTGGAGGGAGGAAGGGAGGGGATGGATGGATGGAGGGAGGGAGGGAGGGGTATAGTAGTAAGAGGGAGGGAGGGAGGGAGGGAAGGGTATTGTAGTGAGGGGGAGGGAGGGAGGAAGAGAGGGGTATGGGTAAAGAGGGAGGAACGAAGGGTAGAAGAGGTGGAAGAGAAGGGGAGGGAAGGAAGAAGGGAGTGATGGGGGAATGCTGGGGAGGGGAGGGGAGGAAGGGAGGGAGGGAGAATAAATGGAAATATGGGGAAGAGTGGGGAAGGAGAGAAGGGAGAGAGAGGAGAGGAG
>NW_028234425.1:2199646-2202146 GCF_977035675.1 Penaeus japonicus | reverse complement strand
AGAGGGGAAGGGGAGGGGGAGTAGGTACTTCCTGTGATTAATACCATAGACTCATCCTGCCCCGAGCCTCTGAGTCGGCTTGCTCACAGAGGCAGGCGGGCCGGAGCTCTCTTTTGGCTGGATCCACACGCACACACGCACACGCACATTCACACATACACACACACACACACGCACACACACACGCACACGCACACACACACACGCACACACACGCACACACACACGCACACGCACAGATACACACACACACACACACACACACACACACACACACACACACACACACACACACACGCACACGCACACGCACAGATACACACACACACACACACACACACACACAGAGAGAGACAGAGAGAGAGAGAGAGAGAGAGAGAGAGAGAGAGAGAGAGAGAAAGAGAGAGAAAGAGAGAGAAAGAGAGCGGAGAGAATAGACAGATGAAAGAAATGTATAAAGATATAGAATATATAAATATACCTATAAAGATTGAGACAAAGACAGAGTAAAGAGAGAGATTAAGAAAGAGAGAGAGAAAGAAAGGAGGATAGAAGAGAGAGAAGGAAAGAGACGGGAAAAAGTAATAAAAGAAAGAAAGAGAGAAGACGAGGAAATGAGACGAGAGAGATGAGAGAAGAGAGAAAGAGAGAGAGAAAGAAAGAGAGAAGTAAGAGAGAGAAAGAAACGACGACGAGAAAGAAAGAGAAAGAGAGAGAAAGACAGGGAAAGGGCGAGAAGGAGGAGAGAGAGAGAAGAGAAAGAGAGAGAAGAGAGAGAAAGAAGAGTGGTGCGAGAAAAGAGTGGATGGAGAGAGAAAGAGAGAGAAAGAGAGAGAAAGAGAGAGGAAGAGGAAGAGGAAGAGAAAGAGAAAGGGAAAGAGAAAGAGAGAGAAAGGAAAAGGAAAGAGCGAGAAAGAGTGTGAGAAGACAGACACAGATAGACGAAAGAGGAGGAAAGAGAAAAAGAAAGAAAAAGAGAGAGAAGACAGAGAAAGAGGGAGAAAGAGAGAGCACGAGAGAGGAGAGAGAGAAAGAAAGAGAAAAAGAGAGAGAAAGAGGAGCGCTTAGATGAGAGAGAGAAAGAGGGGGAGAAAAGAGAGAAAAAAAAAGAGGGGGGGGGGGGAGAGGGAAAAAAAGGAAAGGGGGGAAAAAAAAAGGAAAAAAAAGGGAAAAAGGGGGGAAAAAGGAAGAAAGGAAAAAAAGGGGGACAAAAGATGGGGAAGGGCAAAAAGAAGAGGGGGGGGGGGAGGGAAAATAATAAGGAAAAAAAGGAGGGGAAGAAATCAAAAGGAAAAAAAGAAAAAGGGGGAAAAGAGGGGGGAGGAAGAAAAAAAAAAAAGGGAAAGGGGAAAAAAAGGGGAGGAAAAAAAGGGGGGGAAGTGGGGGAAAGAAAACAAAAAAAAAAAAGGGGGAAAAAAAGAAGGAAAAGAGAGGAAAAGGAAAGAGGGGAAATAAAAGGGGGGGGGAGGAGGAAGGGGGGGGAAAGGGAAGGAGAGAAAAGACGGAAAAGAAGGGGAGAAAAAAAAAAAAAAAAGGGGGAAAAAGAAACAGGGGGGGGGGGGGGGGGGGGGAAAAAGGAAGAAGGGGAGAAAAAAAAAAGAGGGAAAAAAAAAAGAAAAAGACAAGGGGGACGAGGGAAAAAAAAAAAGGGAGAGGGAGGAAAAAAAAAAAAAAAAAAAAAAAAAAGAAAGAAAGAAAAAAAGGAGGGGTAAAGGAAGAAAAAAAAGGGAGCGTGAGGAAGAAAAGGCAGAAAGAAAAGGGAAGAAAAAAGGGGGAAAAAGGGGGGAAGGAGGGGGAAAAGGAGGGGATGAAAAAGGGGGGGAAGGAAAAAAGAAAAAGGACGGAAAGAGGAGGGGAAGAGAAAAGGAGTGGGGGGGAGGAAGGGGGGAGGGAAATAGGAAGAAAAAAAGGGAGGGAGAGGGAGGGGGAGGACAGAGGGGAAAAGGCCGCGGGGAAAAAGAAAAGGAGAGAAGGAGGGGAAAAAGAAAAAAAAAAAAAAGGGGGACAGAAAGAGTAAGAAGAAAGAGAGAAAAGAGAGGGATGAGAGAGAAAGAAAGAAAGGATTTAGAGAGAAAGAGAGAGAAGAAGAGAAAGAGAGGAGAAGGCTAAAAAGAGAAGAAAGAGATAAAGAGAGAAAGAGGAGAGGAAAGAAAGAGAAAGGACACAGAGAGGAGGGAAAGAGAGAGAAAGACAGAGAAAGACAGAGAAAGAGGGAGAAAGAAAGAGAAAAGGAGAAAAGAGAGAGAAAGAGAGAGAAAGAGAAAAAGAGAGAGAAAGAGAGAGAAAGAGAGAGAAAGAGAGAGAAAGAGAGAGAAAGAGAGAGAAAGAGAGAGAAAGAGGGAGAAAGAGAGAGAAAGGGAGAGAAAGAGAGAGAAAGAAAGAGAAAGAGAGAGAAAGAGAGAGGCGCGTAAGGAGCAGCCGGATAAGCACTCATATATCCGGTTCAGCGCAACAGGTGAACATCGAAGCGGACATCTCAACCTGTTGCCCCCCCCCCCCC
>NW_028234425.1:2182146-2194646 GCF_977035675.1 Penaeus japonicus | reverse complement strand
TGAACATCAAAGCGTCTTACATTTTATGCGACCTTTGCCAAAAAAAAAATAATAATCAGGTAAAAAATAAAAATATATATACACATATAAAAATGTAAAGAAATGCAAGCTTTGGGCGAAACAAAATGACAATGAATTCACTAAAACGATGAATTCTTTGGATATTGAAGGGGGCGGGGGCGGGGGAGGGGGGTGTATCTTCATTATATAAATGCCATTAGTATGCTGTGAGATTAAAAAAGCAAGAATACGGGGCATATATTTTTTTTCTCTAAAAAAAATCACTTTTTTTCTATTAATTCTATATTCTAAAATTTTATTTCATTTTTTTTCTCGCGATAAATACAATTTGATGATACATTTCTATATCGACAAATTATACGAAATAAAACCTAACACAACTTTATTCAGAAATTAATAGAATTATAACTAATGCCCAAAACTTGACCCCAGAGAGGAGTGGGGGGGAGGGGGCAGAGGGGGAGGGATGGATTGGAGGGAGGGGCAGGGGGAGGGGGGAGGGGGGTAAGTAGAGGAACTTCTTCCTTTTTTTTCTGAAATGCCATGAGTGTCCAGCACACCATGTCAACACAGTGTCATAAATGTCATGAACTTTATCGGAATAAAAAAAAAAATGATAGTGATCACAATAATAATAATAATCATTACCAAAAACGTAATTATGATAGTAATCATAATAATAACAATAAAATCAAAATGAATGAATCGGGGAAAAAATGCGACCTTAGTGTTTAGGAACGTCATATATATAAAGCTTCTCCCAAACCTAGCTTGCAATGCATTCATATACTGTAGGTAAGAAAAAAAATATATATGAATAAAAATGCAACAAACCGAGCGCATTTGGAAATGGATCAACCCACACTGGTCCCAAATTATACATCTAAAAATTGAAAGACATTTTTCAGGATATAGGATTCGTATGTATAAAAAAAGGTCTCAAAAAAATTGAAAGACAATTTTCGAAAAAAAAAATAGTGTTCGTATATAAAAAATGGACAATTTTTCAAAACAATAGGATTCATACACAAAAAAAAAATCTAAAAATGTTTTATAAAAGGTTTAAAAAAAAGGGATTTTTCAAAAACAAGGATACACATAACTGGGTCCGGCTGGGTCCCTTGGTCAGACCCAAAGGCCGGTGTCTTGACAGCCGCGTCGCTAGCAAGCCTGCACGTCACTTATTAACGTCTTCCTCATCCCGAAAGACCGTAATTGAAACCTAAATATCACACACAATCAATCAAAAAAAAAAAATCGGTGCACACTCAGTTGGCAAGATGAGAGGAGGAATCTTGGGATGTCTGGGGAGACGATCGTTGCACCTTCTGACTAGGATTCTTGCTGTTTCCGACTCTTCGTCGCTCCCTTCCGCCTGTCTTTAAGTAGTGGCTTGTTCTCCGTCGCTCCTAAGGTATGGCACAACCCACGGGCTACGAGGCCTGCGTCGTGACTAGTCGACTAAGATTTTGGTCGCGTCCTTGTTGTTGGGCGGCATGGGCATCGCCTGCTGGTTGGGCGGCATGGCCTGCGGGTGCGGCGGCCGGGCCATCATGGGGTTGGCCAGCAGCTGGTGGTAGAAGTTCTGGTTCATGGGCGGCGCCTGCGGCATGGGCCCGCGCTGGCGGAGGGAGTCGGGGATGGGCTGCTGCTTGCCCATGTCCGGCGGGGCGCCCTTGCCCTTGTCGAGCTCGGGGGCGCCGGGCGTGGGCTTGGCGTAGGGGTTGGGGCTGGACACGCGCGCCAGCAGCTCGTAGAAGCGCGCGTGGCTGAGGTGCTGCTTCACGCGGTACAGCAGGTACACGTCGCCGATCTTGCAGTTCTTGATGGCGTCCTCGATGACGCTCCCCATCTTGCTGTTGGCGTGGCCCGGCTTGGCCGTGCGCAGCAGGTACTGCTGCATCCTCGGCAGCCACATGAGGCCCAGGAAGATGAGGTAGCAGCAGGTGGTGAGCGTGAGCAGGATGAGCCACAGCCACAGGCCGAGGAACACCTTCTCGTAGAGCTCCATGATGGTGAGGTGGCAACCGAGCTTCTCCGTGCGGCGGTTGGTCAGCTGGTTCTCGATCGAGAGCTCGCACGACGCGAAGGGCGGGAACGTCTGGGACATGTAGTCGGTGAAGTTGCGCGGGTCCCTGTTGAACGGGTACGAGTTGAAGCCGTACTGGATGAAGCGGCCCTGCAGGATGAAGTCCAGGTACTGCATGGCGAAGACGTCGACCACGAGCGCCATGACGTTGACCGAGAGGAACTTCCAGTAGAGGCCGTTGTGCGTCTTCAGGTTGAAGAGGATGTAGCCCGACGCACGGTCCACCAGCTCGCGCTCCGCCTGGTCGTAGCGACTCGAGTTCGCCGCCAGGTCCTCGAGGAGCTTCTTGCACTTGGAGTTGTCCAGGTTCTTCGACATCTTCCGCGGGATGTAGTAGACGCCGGCCAGCACCAGCAGCGACCACGAGATCCAGCGGTAGAAGAGCAGGTAGCGCCTCGAGCCGCTGTCCTCCACGTAAGGATACGAGAGGCAGATGTTGATGTAGTCGAGTCGGACTTGAGTCTCGGCGTTGAAGTGCGAGACACAGCTTATGACGTCACGGTAATACCTGGAAACAAACAGCAAGAATTAGGTGGCTGCGGTAAGCATTAGGCATCGGCACGGCTTTAACGTATATGTCCTGAGAGGGAAGGGAGGGAGGGAGGGAGGGAGGGAGACAGAGAGAGAGGGGAGAAAGAGAGAGGGAGGGAGGGAAGGAGGGAGGGAGGGAGGGAGGGAGGGAGGGAGAGAGAGAAAGAGAGAGAGATGAGGGAAGAGACTAAGACCAAGATAAACTCACCAATAATCATCAAAGTCAACAATCACAAGCCTTACCACTTTCACACCACAATCATAACACCCGGGGATGATAACCCTCCCTTGAATCGTCCCAGTCCTCATTTGCAACAGTCTCCCCTCCGCTCCGTCACCCCAAAAGAAAACGCAAACGTGATCCGCGTTGCCGACTGAACATGTGTTTTCATTAGCGATTGACCTTTGACCTGTTCTTTCTGCCGATAATGATCACGGAGACATAAATCAACCAAGGAGAATGACCCTTATTGAAACGATAATAATCCGCTGGTAATTGGTGTGGAGAGAAGTATGTCCAAGAAAAAGGCACTTGAGGGGAAACGTCGATAAACTAGAGAAGGAGAGAGAGAAGAAGAGGGAGAAAGAGAGAAGGAGAGAGAGAGAGAGAGAGAGAGAGAGAGAGAGAGAGAGAGAGAGAGAGAGAGAGAGAGAGAGAGAGAGAGAGAGAGAGAGAGAGAGAGAGAGAGAGAGAGAGAAAGACGCCGGAGACAAAGATGAGTCGCTCCCAACACGTGTGTCTTGAGATACTTAATGTGCGAGCGTCTTCCGCAATAAGCCCCCACTCCCCCCTCCCCCCTCCCTAACCCCCTCTCTAAACACACCCTTCTCGCTTCTACGATTAGCCCCTCCTTCGTCTCTCCCCCTTTTCTTCCCCTCATTCTTCTTCCTTTTTTTTCTTTTATCATTCAATATACCTCGCGTCTACTTCTGTTCCCTCTATGTCCCTCTTCCAATCGGCCTCTATCCTATGTAGCTCTTTCTCTTTCTCCTTCTCTTTCTTCTTCTCTTCCTCTTCCTTTCTGGTGACTCTTGAAGGCCGTGAGGAGCGAGTAACAAGGCATTCAAAGACATCCCTTTACACGTGCAAAAGCGCCATTGAGATTCCACAGAAAACGAGGAACTGAAAGAAAACGGGAGGCGTCCCCTTTCGTCTCTGCTTTCATCTCGTCCTCATCACTTTTCTCTTTTTTTCTTATCTTTCTCTTGCTGTTTCTCCCTTATTCTATGCCTTATACACTTCTTCTTCTCCTATGCTTTTTCTTTTCTTCCTTTTCCTTCCCTTCCACCCACTTCTCTTCCTCCCTCTTTCTCTCTTCTTATTATTAATATTCGACATTTCCTCCTATTCCTTCTTTTTTTCTTCTTCGCCTTCTTCTTCTTCTTCTTTTTCTTCTCCTTCTCCTTCTTTTCTCCTCCTCCTCCTTCTCCTTCTCCTCCTCCTCCTTCTTCTCCTTCTCCTCTTCTCCTCCTCCTCCTCCTCCTCCTCCTCCTCCTCCTCCTCCTCCTCCTCCTCCTCCTCCTCCTCCTCCTCCTCCTCCGCATGTCGCGCCATTTGCATGATTCATCAACACATCCTTATGAATGTGGTCCATTATGATGAATATCCTACAAGGCGATATAGCTATCAATAACGCATGAGGTCGCTTGTACCCTTCGATAGTGCTCTCTCTCTCTCTCTCTCTCTCTCTCTCTCTCTCTCTCTCTCTCTCTCTCTCTCTCTCTCTCTCTCTCTCTCTCTCTCTCTCTCTCTCTCTCTCTCTCTCTCTCTCTCTCTCTCTCTCTCTCTCTCTCTCTCTCTCTCTCTCTCTCTCTCTCGCGCGCGAGAAAATATACGCATCTATCGCTACCATCTACGTAAACAAACATCTTGCTTAGCTTTGCAAGATGGCAACATTTTGCGCAACAAGGAGGGAGGGAGAGAGAGAGAGAGAGAGAGAGAGAGAGAGAGAGAGAGAGAGAGAGAGAGAGAGAGAGAGAGAGAGAGAGAGAGAGAGAGAGAGAGAGAGAGTAAGATATCGAGAGATAGAGAAAGAAAGAAAGAGATAGAGAAAGAGAGAGAGAGAGAGAGAGAGAGAGAGAGAGAGAGAGAGAGAGAGAGAGAGAGAGAGAGAGAGAGAGAGAGAGAGAGAGAGAGAGAGAGAGAGAGAGAGAGAGAGAGAGAGAGAGAGAGAGAGAGAGAGAGAGAGAGAGAGAGAGAGAGAGAGAGAGAGAGAGAGAGAGAGAGAGAAAGAGAGAGCGAGGTCCTTCAAAGAAGGTGCGTCGAACAAAAGAAATTGAAACAACAAACTCCCTCGCTTCGTTTCGTCTCACTTGCTTACTTTCTTACCCGTTTGCTTGCTTGCTTGTTTACTTATCTCTTCTCCTAGCTTTGCCTTTGCTTGACTTTACTCAACTCGCTCTATCTAACTCGCTTATCTTGATATGACTTACTAACTAACTCGTCATTACCTTTAAACACTCCTATAACATTCTAACTAACTCCCCAACACTTGCTGACTCACCTAACTAACTAACTAACTCACTAAACTAACTCTACTCACTAACTCACTCTCCTAACTCACTCACTCACTCACTGACTCGCCCGACTTGCCAACCGACTCGCCTGACTTGTCGAACATTTCCGAACAGGCAATCAAGACACACTTATTTGCAATCTCATCTCGTTGTCTCAGACAGGATCGCTCGAATGCTAAAAGATCAAACCGTCTTGTGCTTTCGTCGTAGCGTCGACTGGGAGGGGGGAGAGGGGAGTGGGAGGGGGAGGGGGAGGAGAGAGGGAGGGGACGAGGGGAGGGGAGAGGTGGAGAGAGGTAAGAGGGGGTAGGGAGGGAGAGGGGGAGGGGGAGGGAGGGGAGAGGTGGAAAGGGGTAAGAGGGGGAGGGGAGGGGGAGGGGGAGAGGGAGGGAGAGGGAGGGGTAAGAGGGGGAGGGGGAGAGGTAGGGAGGGAGGGGTAGGGGTGGGTGTAGGGTAGAGGGAGGGGGTAAGAGGGGAGAGAAGAAGAAGTAGAAGGAGAAAGGAGGAGGAAGGGAGGGAGAGGGAGAGGGAGATGGAGGGTGAGGGGGAGGTAGAGGGAAAGGGTGAGGGTGAGGGAGGTGGAGAGAGAGGCAGAGAGAGACAGAGATAGATAGATAGATAGATAGATAGAGAGAGAGAGAGAGAGAGAGAAGTGACCAATGAGACACAAACCACAGACAGAACTTCAAAGACAAACTCACGCACCACAGCCGCCACAAAAACCAACAGACAAATGCAAACAAAAAACAACAGAGAGCAATAATAATAAGAAGGAAAAACTATCAAGGAATCTCCTTGATTACTAAACCGTGAGAAAAATTCGCATCGGCAGACACTAAGATAACCCACAGACACACATACCCATACGCACACAAACATACACACACACACACACACACATATATCACCCCCAACACACACACACACAAACCCATCCCCACGCCCACCCACACCTTCCACACCCACACACCCACACCCTCCACCCCCAAACACACAAACAAACAAACACAAACACACACCCCACCCCCAACACACAAAAACCCACACACACACACACACCCCCAACACACCCAACACCCTCCACACCCCCAACACCCTCCACACCCCCACACACCCTCAACCCCCAACACCCCCACCCACAACCACAACACAAGTACCAAAAAAGGACACTCACCACGAGTACCAGACCGTCAGGAACATCCCCATCAGGAGGCAAAAAGTCCACCTGTAGTGCATCCTTAAGACAAGGCCATCGCAAGACGCCGCACAGATCTGGTTGGCGCGACTCTTGAACAGGTGTAAGACGTTGCCGAAGATGGCACGGAGGTCCACGGGCATCTTGGTGGCTCTGGGGGGGAGAGGGGGAGAGGGGGGTGGTTAGTGGGGATGGTTATAATAATGATGACAAAACTAATGTTAAGAATGATAGTAATAGTAGTAGTAGTAATGATAAGAATGATAATACTAATAATGATAATAATAATAATAATAATAATAGAATAATAATAATGATAATGATAATGATAATGATGATAATAATAATAATAATAATAATAATAATAATAATAATAATAAAATCAAAATAATAGTAGTATTAGCATAGTAGTAGAATTAATAACGAAAGAATAATAACAGCAATAATAATCATTACAATACTACTACTACTACTACCAATAATAATAATAATGGCAATGATTATAATAGTAAAAATAAGAACAATAATAAACAAAACAATAATTATGATAATAATAATAATAATAATAATAATATACAATTATGAAAGTCTTACATAAAAAATTATTCAAACAGAAAACGGAGCGAAAACGTACTAATGAAAATGAGAGACAATTTGAAATAAAATCACAAAATGGAATGTCACAATGAGAGAAAGATTCCAAATAAACGAGAGAAAAAAGAGAGCGAAAGATATAATAATCACACATAGCAGCAACATTTTTCTCCTCTAAATAAATTCATTTAATTACAAAAAAATAATAATAATAATAATAATAAAATAATAAAAAAATAAAATAATAAAATACAAGAGACACCGTAAATGACAACCTCACCCATTCATAAAATTCTCCTTTTTCACCCGAATTTGCAAATGTCTCAGAAAATTTCATTTCTCAAAAACAGAATTACATATCTCAAAGAATTACCTCATTTCCACCTGACATTTCAACAAGTAAATAAAAAGAAACAATTAAACATGACAAAAAAAAAAAAAAAAAAAAAAAAAATTAGACAACCGGTTATGACTAACAAGTTTTTAACACTTTGAGAGGAAACAACATGTGCCTACGTCAAAGGAAAACAGGGGGGGGGGCGATATCTTGGCTAACAGGGGGGGTGGGGAGGGGAGAGGATGGGATGGTGCTGATAACGTTCGAGGGGAGAGGAGAGAGAGAGAAAAAAAAAAAGGAGAAAGAGAGGGGGAGGGAGGGAGGGAGGGAGGGAGGGAGGGGGGCGGGAGAGAAATATGGGACGGGAGAAGGGGAGAAGAGAAGAGAAGTGGGGAGAGAGTGGGAGAGGGGAGAAGAAGGGAGAGAGGAGAAGAGGAGAGAGAGGGGAGAGAGGAGAAGACGGGAGAGAGAGGGGAAGAGGAGAAGAGGGGAGAGAGAGGAGGAGAAGAGAGAGAGGGGAAGAGGAGAAGAGGGGAGAGAGAGGAAAAGAGGGGAGAGAGCGGGAGAGAGGAGAAGAGGGGAGAAGAGAAGAGAAGAGGGGAGAGAGAGGAGAAGAGGGGAGAGAGAGAAGAAGAGGGGAGAGAGAGAAGAAGAGGGGAGAGAGAGGAGAGAGGAGAAGAGGGGAGAGAGGAGAAGAGGAGAGAGAGGGGAGAAGAAGGGAGAGAGAGGAGAAGAGGAGAGAGAGAAGAGAGAGGGGAAGAAGGGAGACAGAGGACAAGAGAGGAGAATAGGAGAGAGAGGGAGAGAGAGGGAGAGAGTGGGAGAGAGGGGAGAAAGAGAAGAGAGGAGAGGGGAGAAGAGGGGAGAGAGGAGAGAGGGGAGAGAGAGGGAGAGGGAAAGGAGAAGAGGGGAGAAGAGGGGAGAAAGAGAAGAGAGGAGAAGAGGAGAGAGAGGGAGAGGGGAGAAGAGGGCGGACGCACCGGAAACTAGTCCGAGGGGCGTTTTGACAGCTGCGAATCATGGTGTATGTTTTTTCTAAGAAGAAAACGTTTTTCTTCTCTTCTCTCTCTCTCTCGCTCGCTTTCTTTTCCTTCGTTTTCCCTCTTCATTGATTTCATTTCTTTTATCTATACTTCACTTTTATTTTCACCTTTTATTTCTCTCTTTCTCTCTCTCTCTCTCTCTCTCTCTCTCTCTCTCTCTCTCTCTCTCTCTCTCTCTCTCTCTCTCTCTCTCTCTCTCTCTCTCTCTCTCTCTCTCTCCCTCGGTCTCTCTATCTCTCGGCCTCTCTCTCTCTCTCTCTCTCTTTCTACCTTTCTTTCCTCTTCATTATTACTTACTCACTCACCTCTCTGCTCAATCATCCACTCGTCTTGCACGCGCAATCACTCGCAGGTGAACTCCTCAGCAACGTGTCTGCTGAATAGCTTTTGGTCTCTCGTTTCCGGTTCCGGTTGAGTTGGGATAGAGTGACCGCTATGCCCCCTCCCCCCTCCCCCTCCTCCTCCCCCTCCATCCACCTCTCTCTCCCCTACCCACTTTGCTGAGTACCCTCCCTTCTTACTCCCCCTCCCCTCTCCTCTCCCCTCTACCCCTCATCCTTTTAGACTGCAGCCATTGCACTCTCCCGTCCTTCCTACCCCTCTCCTCCCTCGTGTCCTTTCCTCCTCCTCCTTCCTAACCGCTGCCCCCCCTCCCCCCCATCCCAATATACATCCCCCCCTCCTCCCCCTGCAAGAGAAGCAACAGGTTGTGGAAAAGGGTGACGGGGAATCGGAAGATCAACAGGTGTGTGTGCTCTCTCTCTCTATCTATCTATCTATTTATCTATTTATCTATCTATCTCTCTATCTATCTATCTATCTCTCTCTCTATCTATCTATCTATCTATCTATTTATCTATCTCTCTCTCTCTCACCAACGGGAGATAAGCAGAGCAACAGGTGCTCTCTCTCTCTCTCTCTCTCTCTCTCTCTCTCTCTCTCTCTCTCTCTCTCTCTCTCTCTCTCTCTCTCTCTCTCTCTCTCTCTCTCTCTATGACGTCACGCCACAGCCAGAAATCCCCAAAAAACCCAGTCGGAAACTGCCTGAACGAACCACGAGTGCCTGTGCCGCTAGCAATAATATTTCTAAGTATTTATATTAAGAAGAAATAAGAATAATAGTCATCAAGAGAATGAGATCTGGCGATGATGATAACAATAATAATAATAACTAAATATTAACTAAACACGAAACAAAATTAAATGTATATGTAGTAGTGAATGAAAATGCTTAGTAACAATAACAGGCATTTACATAACTAAGATTCATGAAAAAACTCAATGAGTGAGTGTCTGTATTAAAGACTATACAAATATATATGTATATAACAATAAAAATAGATCAAAATATATACATCAGTATACATAGACGTTTATATCAAGAGTATAAATGAATTAGAAATTGTCAAAAAAACATGGATGACCATAAAAAATATTTAGGCCACGCGACCGAACAAACTTTTAAAAAATCTCACGCCTACGTTACTAAACACGAAGAAATGTCATTAAATCGAGAGAAAAAAAAACATTACGATATAAAAATAATCTCACGAGAAAAAAAAACTGTGGGAAAAACTTTTGAGAAATATATATATATAAACTTTCAAGCGCTACTAGTAACCCACATACGGAGAATGAGAAGCGAGATTCGACAACGGTGAATGCAGACGATTTTGGAAAGGCAGAACCGAAGACAAGAGAGAAGACTTATATAAAGAGAAATGTCTGGATTTTTATCGTCGGTATTTTGAATATATTCGGGTTATATTTTGTAAATTTTTGAAATTTTTAACTTAAAAGTGTGGATTTTTTCCATATCTATGCGGGGGTATGGTGGGTGGGGGGAGATAAATTCAGTTCATGCTATCATGTAATCTGGTTACCATGGTTACAAAGGGGATATAAGATTAAGAACATCCCCAATTAAAAAGGGGACGAGAGCCTAAAAGTCACATTTCCATTTTAGACGAGTATTCCCTGAACAATGCAGGGCCCGAGTCCCCAGAACAAAGGGTAAACTGACTGATCGCTTATGCACGTAAAGCCCTGACTGACAAATTCAAAGTAATGGCGTCATTAGATCCTACCTTTTCTTGCAACTGGAGGGGAGTCGTTCACAGGAAAAAAATGAGCTACCTCTGCTCTCGCCGAAGGACCATTAATAATTCACTCCACTCCCTTCTCATTCCAGCACATCACACGCGGCCGAATCATAACCCACGAAAATACACAGCTCCCCAAGCCCCTGTCCCTTCACACTGGGACGCAAACGCCCTTCCGCAGAAAAGGAATCGCTTTCGAGAATCACTCACCTTTGATAAGAGTCCTTAGGATGACTATTATCTGCTCCTGGCCTGGGAGACGGCCAAGCAATGTAGCTCCTTTACTGATAAGAGGTTGTACGACACTCTCCACGCCGCGGAACGTTCGTGCGTCCGGCAGCGCGGGGGGAGTCCTGGCCGCAAGTTCGATCAACAAAACTCGCGGACTCAGGTGTAACGTATGCAAAGATCCTGTGCTGGGGCGTCGTCGTCGTCGTCCTCCTTCTGTTCTTAAGTCCTTGGGCGTCCTGACATGATGCGCACACTCACACTTGGTCCACGGTAAACACACTCGAGGGGGGGAAGAGCGGGAGAGGGGGAGGGGGTGTGGGGATTCGAGTTCTTCCTTCGAAATCCCCGACGAATGACACTGAGGGAGCGCCCCTGGCGAGCACTGCGCGGGGAGGGCGGCGGGAGCACAGACGTCCGTGTGACAGGATCAGTTACTCGACATTGCTTTTTTCCGGCGTCAGTCAAGCGCACCGAGCCGCGAGCACGAGCGCACGCACGGTCAAGACAAGTGACCGAGTGAGAGACGGAGGGCGGGAGGAAAAGGTACGAGGGAGGGAGAGCGAATGAGTGAGAGTGAGAGAGAGAGGTAGTGGCGTGGGGAGAATAAGGAGGGAGGGGGAACGGGGGGAGGAGGGGAGGGGGAGGGGAGGAGGAGACTCGTGAAGGAAGGGGGTATGTGGAGGGGGGAGGAGGAGGAGGAGGAAGAGGGGGGGTTAGGGTCGACGGGCAACCTCGGTGCTGGGAGGAGAGGAGGAGGAGGAGGAGGTACAGCCGACCGACGTGTTGCGTGGATGACTTCTCTCCACTGCAAGGGATTCAAAGAGCCAAGGTTATATACACCGGCCTTAAACCACCAATGGAAGCAGTCGCTCGCCACACCTCCGCGTCCCAGAGTGAGCGGGCGGGCGGGCGGGCGGAGGAAGAGGAGGAAGAGGAGGAGGAGGAGGAGGAGACTGTTTTGGCGTGTGCTTGCTTCTTATTCCTCTCTTCCTCTCTCGCTTTCCGCTCGATAGGAAACAAAGGAGGAAGGGGCGAGAGATGACAATGCAGTGAAAAAGGGACGTCGATGAAAAGAGAACAAGGAGAGAGAAAGAGAGAGAGGAAGAGTGACTGGAGACGAGACACTCACTCGCTCGCACACACACTCAACACACACACAAAAAAAGCGCAAATTCGTATGCACCGTCGCCACTCCCGGAGGTCGCCAATGGTGAGCGAGAGTGAGCGAGAGATCACACGCTCGCTCCTCCGACACGGATTGTTCACTCAACACTCACTGGTCAGAGAAAAGCTGGGCTGGACGGGGCGACACGGCGCTAAATACAGGTTCCCGAGAAGTGTTTTGGGGGGAGGGGGGAAGGGGGAGAAGTATGGGGGGAGGGGGGAGGGATGAGGGTAGATAGGTAAAGGGAGGGGAGCAGAGGGGATGGGGAATAGAGGGGAGGGGGGGGGCTACGAGTTGTGTATTTGGCGAGGGGGAAGAAGGGGTAGGGGGGTGGGAGAGGGGTAGGAGGGTAAGGATGACTGCCCGTGATGACTTCGACTTTGGGAAATATGTCTTCGGGTCTTTGCATCGGTTAGACGAAGACAAATGCACAGTCGGTTTTCTTCCTCACGAATAAGTTGATGGAAACGAAAACAAAGACACGTAATCGCGCTGATGATGGCTTTATGCACGAGGTCCCGACCACGGGCTTTGACCTGCCACTAAAGTACACTGAGGATCATTAGCTAATCTGATGTGTTGGTATATATATATATATATATATATATATAGATATATATATTATATATTATATATATATATATATATATGTATGTATGTATGTATACACACACA
>NW_028234425.1:2164646-2179646 GCF_977035675.1 Penaeus japonicus | reverse complement strand
ACTTACTGATTGGCTGACTTATTTCTTGAGTGGCTGGTTGTCCGATTAGTGAACTGGCTGACTGGCTGAGCAACTGTCTAACTGAGTGGTTAACTGACTGACTGACTTTTTGGTTGAGCTTTTGACTGTTTGTTTGGTTAACTGACTTACTGGCTTTTTGGTTGAGCGGTTGACAGTTTGTTTGGTTAACTGACTGACTAACTGACTATTTGGTTGAGTGGTTGACTGTTTGTTCGGTTAACTGTCTGACTGACTTTCTGGTTGAGCGAATGACTGTCTGATTGACTGACTTACTGGTTGAACGAATGATTGACTAATTGATTTGGTCAGAGCATTTGACTGAGGTTGGATTGAGGGAGATTGAAGTGAATGCGAAGGTGAAGTGAAAGCGAAGGTGAAGTGAATGAGGTGAAACAAAGTGTCTCGCGGATAAATGCAAATGATAAAGTGATATAGAATCCCCTTTAAATGATGTGACTGATGAAGTGAGTGAAGTGAATTGAAGTGAAGTGAGTCTAGCGGAAATTGTGATTGGTGAGGTGAGTGGTTTGCGGAGTGAGTGATTGGCGAGTCGGTAACCTTGGCGAGATAATGGTCTAAGGGGGGGAGGGGAATGTGGGGGAAGGGGGGTAGAGGGAGGGGGAAGGGAGTCAGACCAGGTGGGGGGTGGTGGGTGTGGTATGTGCGAATTGGATGCGTGTCCACATGGGCGTGCATGTAGGGGCATGTGCATGTAGGCGCATGTTTGTTTATACATGTTTGTGTGTGCGTGAGTATACGTGTATGTCTACATGTGTATGTGGGTGTATTTTTGTGTCTATGCATGTATCCCTTTGTGTATATATAAGCCTTTTTATGCATATTTATATATGTATGTAAATTAATATATGTATATGTGCGTGTATCCCCTTCCTTTTCTCCCTAACCTCACCCTCTCTCTCTCTCTTTCTCTCTCTCTCTCTCTCTCTCTCTCTCTCTCTCTCTCTCTCTCTCTCTCTCTCTCTCTCTCTCTCTCTCTCTCTCTCTCTCTCTCTCTCTCTCTCTCTCTCTCTCTCTCTCTCTCTCTCTCTCTCTCTCTCTCTCTCTCTCTCTCTCTCTCTCTCTCTCTCTCTCTCACTGTCTTTCTCACTCAGGCGTGAACATATATATATAATGAATGAAACAAACGTAAGACTTGTACACATGTGTAAGTGTGTGTGTGTGCTTGTATGTGTGTATTTGTGTGTGTGTGTGTGCTTGTATGTGTGTGTGTGTGTGTGTGCTTGTATGTGTGTATGTGTGTGTGTGTACTTGTATGTGTATATGTGTGTGTGTGTATGTGTGCGTGTGTGTGCGTGTTTAGTTGGAGGTCATACACACCTCCCTTCACCTGGCTTCACTCCATAAGCAATACCGGTTGGATAAAAGTCAAATATGTTGTTTGTGTCTTGAGTCGCGTGGCGGGAGGGAGGGAGGGAGGGAAGGAAATGGAGGGATCGAAGAAGAGATGCAGAGAGAGAGAGAGAGAGAGAGAGAGAGAGAGAGAGAGAGAGAGAGAGAGAGAGAGAGAGAGAGAGAGAGAGAAGGGGTGAGGTAGGGAGAAAGGAAGAAAAGGAAGAAAAAAAGGAAATGAGGGATGTAAGGAAGGGAAAATAGGAAAGAGAGAGAGATAGAGATAGATAGATAGATAGAGAGAGAGAGAGAGAGAGAGAGGAAGGGAGGGAGATAGATAGATAGATAGATAGATAGATAGAGAGAGAGAGAGAGAGAGAGAGAGAGAGAGAGAAACAGAGAGAGAGAGAGAGAGAGAAAGATAAACAGAGAGAGAGAGAGAGATAAACAGAGAGAGGGAGAGAGGGAGAGAGAGAGAGAGAGAGAGAAAGAGAGATAAAGAAATATATATAGAGAGAGATAGAGAGAGAGAGAGAGAAACAGAAAGACAGAGAGAGACAGAGACAGAGAAAGAGAAAGAAAGAAAAAAAGAGAGTAAGAAAGAAAGACAAAGAGATAGAAAGAAAATAAAAAAGAAAGAGAGATGAAAGCGAAATCAAATCAAAGCAACCCCCCCTCCCCCCTATAAATAATCAACGTACCACGAGCCACATCCCCATGAAGGACGTGCGTAAACGCGTGCAACATCCTAGGCCATCCTACGTGTGTGTTTACGCAATGTCTGGCGTCTTTATGAATCCTTCGTGTCATCTGCCAGTCACGTGTCGTCCGCTAATCTTAGGTATTTAATGTTTCTTTTTAAGACGTTCTTGAATAGAGGGAGATGGGAATGTTTATACTGAGAAAGGGCGGCGTGAGTGAGGGAGAAAGGGGTGAGGGAGGGAGAGAAAGTGGGAGGGGTGGAGGGAGGGAGGGAGGGAGAGAGGGGTGGGGGAAGGGAGGGAGGGAGAGAGGGAGAGGGGGAGGGGTGGGGGAAGGGTGGGAGAGAGGGGTGGGGGAAGGGAGGGAGGGAGAGAAAGAGAGGGGGAAGGGAGGGAAGGAGAAGGGGTGGGGGAAGGGAGGGAGGGAAAGAGAGAGAGGGGGAGGGAGGGAAAGAGAAGGGGTGGGGGAAGGGAGGGAAGGAGAAGGGGTGGGGGAAGGGGAGGGAGAGAAAGAGAGAGAGAGGGGGAGGGAGAGAAAGAGAGAGGGGAGGAGGGAGAGTAAGAGAGAGGGATGGGGGAAGGGAGGGAGGGAGAGAAAGAGAGAGGGGTGGGGGAAGGGAGGAAGGGAGAAGGGGAGGGAGAGAAAGAGAGAGAGAGAAAGAGAGAGACAAAGACAGAGAGAAAGAGAAGATAGGGCGAAAAATGCTGAGAGAAAAACACGAGGAATTAGTCATTATTCAGACGAATAAACTAATGAATAGATTGATAAAATGGTAGATAGGAAGAACAAATATTTTTTTCCGAAGAAAGATGAATTAATATGAAAAGGATAAGGATATTTTTTAGACCCTAACCCCTTCCCGAAAAGAGATAAAAAGAGAAATTGAAGTGAAAGATAGGCAAGGAAAGAGAACAACAACAAAAATGGTGAACAAAAAATAAAGAGGTTATAAGAGTATTAATCTTTATTAGTTCCGTAACTCCTTCTCGATTGAAAACAGAAAACAAAAAATTGTTATTTGTAAAAAAACGAAAACAGAAAAATTATGTTCAAATCTATAAAAAAAAAACAAAGATGATAACAAAAGTAAACCAATAAAAGTAAATAAAGGAAGAAAGGCACACACAGATAAGAAAGAAATAAGAAAAGCGAACAACGAAAAAAAACAGAGATAAGAAAACACGTGAAGAAAGTTAAAAGTTTAGTTTCGTAACCCCTTCCCGGTAAGACGATAATAAAAAGCCAATTGTTCAACAAATCTGCAACAATTTAGAGCGAAGATGAACAGCTGTTGCAGACTCCCCCCCCCTCAACTGCAGCTGCAAAAGAAAACTTATTTCATTAAATTTTATATTGAATCAAGTACCTATTTTCCTTCCGTAATTATTAATACTTTTTATTTTTTCCTTTCTGATTTACGCTTGTTTCTCCTGGTTATCAAATTATTATTTTTTTATTGTTATTTATTGGTCACACGTTCTTCTATTTATATCATTATTATCTTTATTATCATTAATATTGTTATTATTATCATTACCACTATTGATATTATTATTATCATTATCATTACCACTATTGATATTATTATTATCATTATCATTACCACTATTGATATTATTATTATCATTATCATTACCACTATTTATATTATATATAATTATTCTTATTATCATTGTCGTGATAATTATCATTTTTACTACTATTTATATCATCATTGTTATTATCATTGTTATCATCATAATTATCATTATTGTTGTTCTCATTATGATTACTATCATCATCATAAATCTTGCTATTAATATAATGATTTCTATTATCATTATGATATCATTATCATCATTATTATCGTTATTATTGTCATTATTTTCCATAATTAAACGATAAATATAACGATCATTATCATCAACATTAGTTTCTTTATCCTTATCATCATTATTGTTATCATTACTATTATCATTACTGTTAACGTTGCTGCTCTATTTTTATTAATATTATTATCATCATTAGCAATAAAGATGTTATTATTACTACTATCATCATAACCATTATCATTATCATCTTCAACATTCTCATTTAATAATAACGCTCATTATCACCACATATAATAATTATGACCTCTCTTCCCTTGTTCCCACATGCCATGACCCTAGATCCCATATATGTATGACAAAATAATGATTATATAATAATTTAACGAGGCAACTAGGAATTTGGGTGAGTCTCCCCTCGGTCCCACGTTCTCGAATCGGTTTTAGAAAACGGACGTCAGGTAATGAGGGAAGGAGGGGGTGGGGGCGGGGGCGGGGGATGGGGGGGGGTGAGGAATGAGGTTTGGAATGAGCGAGGGAGGTGGGGGAGGGAGGGGGAGGGGGGGTTAAGGCGATATTTCGTTTGATGTAAAGTGATTATAAAAGGGGTGTAAATACAGTCGATTAGATTGTGATAATCGTTGAGTTTGATTCGTGATGAGAAATCAAAAAACAGAAGAGTGGCTACATGCGCACGGAAATTCGCCAAACAAATATGTCAAGTAACTGACAGACTTAATCCGATATTTAATTTGATATAAAGCAATGATAAAAAAGGCAGTAGATATGGTCAATAATATTTCGATTTTGATTCATGATGAGCAAAATAAAAAAATAATAAAAACAAAAGAAGGGCCACATGCGCACACAATCTCGCCAAACAGACGTGTCAACAAAGCGCCATAAATTTAGCAGACTTCGACCGGAAAGAAGATCAAGCAGGAATGTCTGACCTGAGCATTTTTTTTTTTTTTTTTTTTTTGATTTTTTTTTTTTTTTTTTTTTTTGTTTTTTTTTTTTTTTTTTTTTTTTTTTTTTTTTTTTTTTTTTATTTTTTTATTATTTTCTCTTTTTGTTTTTCAGCATTAGCTTGACCTGACCTCCCTCACCTGCCACTTGTTTAGCGTCCCTTTCTCATTATTCCCCCCCTTCCCCCCTCCTCATTTCCCATCTTTCCCCCTACCCCCCCCGCCCCCCTCCCCCCTCCCCCCCCACCCCCCCCCTGCCCTCCCCCACTCCCCTCCCTCACCCCACACCCCCCCCCCCCCCCCGTGCGGCCCCCACCCCGCCGCCCTCCACCCCCCCGTCCCCCCCCTCCCCCCCCTCCCCAGCCCCCCCCCCCCACACCCCCCACGCCTCCCCCCTCTTCTCCCACCACCCCCCCCCCACCACCCCCTCCCCCCCCACCCACCACCCCTTACACCCGCACCCGCTCCCCCGTCGCCCTCCCTCCCTCCCCCATCCTACCTGTCGCAGGCTAGTCAGGTGCGGCTTTTAATAGATTTTGACCCCGCTCTCTCTCTACGTCTTTTTCTCCCTTTTAATCGGATTGTCTATATCTTGTGTCAAGGTATAGGTCGTTTGATTGACGTACGTGCATTAAATTGAAGTTACAACCAATTTATTAAGGGTTATATTAAAGATAGTATTCAATCTTTAGGATGTATGTATGCATATATATATATATATATATATATATATATATATATATATATATATATATATATATATATATATATATCTGGGTGTGTGTGTGTGTGTGTGTGTATGTATATATATGCTAATATATCCGCATATACATAAATGTATATATATATATATATATATATATATATATATATATGTATGTATGTATACACACACATATATATGTGTTGTGTGTGTGTGTGTGTGTTTGTGTGTTATGTATACACACACTCACACTCACACACAAACACACACACACACACACACATATTTATATATATATATATATATATATATATATATATATATATATATATATACATATATATATATATATATATATATATATATATTATATATATATATATATGTATGTATATACACATCATATAATATGCATATGTATATATATATATATATATATATATATATATATATATATATTATATATATATATATATACATATATATATATGCAAGTATGTATATACACATACATATATATGTATATGTATATATATATATATATATATATATAATATATATATATATATATATATATATATTTATATATTATATATACATTTATGTATATGCTGATATATTAGCATATATCTGTATATTCAAATACATCAGCACATTCGACTACATCAATACATTCCAGTATATCAGCATATCTACATCAACATAATCGCAAATACATGTATGCATCAGTGTGTCTCCCTCTTGCAAATATATCAAAAAGTCTAAAATTCTATAGTGATGTATAGGATTGTCGCCCCTCTGGCAGTGTTTATAATAACATTATCTTGGCCGTGAGAAAAAGAAAGAAAGATGGTAATTTTTTTTTTATAAATGATGATGATGAGTATTTTATTAAATTCTCATCACTATCATCATCATTATCATTACTATGGGGATATGGGGAATCTCCTATGTCATTTTTAATGTGATTTTATTTACGGTTATTGTGATGATAATGACAAGAACAAAATGATGATGATAATGCCAATAATGATAATGATGATAGTAATGATACTAATGATGATGAAAGTTATGATAATGGTGATGATGACAATGATGATAGTGACAATAATAATAATGATGGTAATGATTATGGTAGTGATAATGATGGTGATGATGATAGTGATAAGAATGACAATGATAATGATTATAACAGCAACAAATAATAATAATAATGATAATGATGATAGTAATCACCATAGTTAAGATAATAAAAATAATAATGATAATAGTAATAATCGTAGTCAAGATGATAAAAATAATAATGATACTAGTTATAATTGTAATGATAATACTATCAATGATGATAACAATAAGGATGATAATAATAGTCACCATCATGATAATAATGATAATGATAATGATAATAATAATAATAATAATAATAATAATGATAATGATAATAATGATAATAATAATAATAATAATAATAATAATAATAATAATAATAATAATAATAATAATAATAATAGTAATAACTATAACAATAAATAATGGCAATAATAAAAATCATATCAATATCAACAAGCCTCCCAATTCTCATCTAAACCGCTAATCCTTAAATATGATCACAACAGAAAAAAAAACAAAAAACATATCGAATTAATAAAATCGAACACTAACGACCGCGCCAGCCAGCAGAAGCAGTCACTAGCAGGCACAAGCAGGCACAAGCAGGAGGCTGAGCCAGAGGCGGAGACTTGAAAGGTGACATTCCTCCAGACACTCTTCTGCAAGCACTCCCCCCTCCCCCCCCCTCTGTCTACCCCCTTGTTCTTCTCCCCCCCCACTTCACCTGATCTCTCCACCCCCCCCCCCACCCCCCCCCCCCCATTCACTACTCCCCCCCCCCCCCCCCCACTCCATCACCACATCCCCTCCCCCCCCCCATCACTCCCCCCCCCCCCCCCCCCCCCCCCAGACAGCCCACCTTTCAACTCCCCCCTCTCCCCATACCCCCCCCCCGCCCTCACTCTCACTCTTTCACTCCCTCCCATCACTCCCCCCCCCCCCCCCCCCACATCCCCCTCCCCACGTTCAACTCTCTCACTCCCCTCCCCCACTCCTCCCACCTTCCCCCCACTACATTTCACACCCCCCAACCCCCCAATACACACTCACCTCCCCCCCTTCGCAATCTTTCACTCCACTTAACTAACCCCACTCAACTACCCACCCCCCCCCCACCCCCTCACAATCACCTCCCTTCACGCCCACCCCCCCCCCCCTTCACCATCCCCTCACTTCCCCCCCCCCCCCCCCCCCCCACCCCCCCCCCAATCCCCCCCCCCCCCCCCCCCCCCCCCCCCCCCATCACTCCCCCCCCCCCCCTCCCCCCCCCCCCCCCCCACCCCCCACCCCCAGCCCCCCCCCCCCCTTACCTCCCCCCCCCACTCCCCCCCCCTCCCCCGCCTCACCCCCCCTCCCCCC
The DNA here is from genome assembly GCF_977035675.1 of Penaeus japonicus. Classification (NCBI taxonomy): domain Eukaryota; kingdom Metazoa; phylum Arthropoda; class Malacostraca; order Decapoda; family Penaeidae; genus Penaeus; species Penaeus japonicus. Next base: position 2,171,625 of record NW_028234425.1, on the reverse strand, counting down.
CCCCCCCCACTCCCCACTTCACTTTCCCATCACTTCCCCCCCCCCCCCCCCCCACCCCCCCTCCCCCCCCCCCCAACACACAACGTCCCCCCCCCCCCTCCCCCACCTCCTCTCACTACCTCCCCCCCCCCCCCCCACCCCCCACCCCCTTCCCCCCCCCCCGTTCACTCTCAACACCCCTCCAATCTCTCTCACACTTTCCCCCCCCCCCCCCCCCCCATCACTCACCACGTGATCAAACCAGCTATTCACTTCCCCCCCCCCCCCCCCGCGCCCCCCCCCTCTCCCCCTCACTCCCCACCCCCCCCCCCCCCTTCCCCCCCCCCCCTTCTCCCCCCCCCCTCCCCCCCCCCCCCTCTCTCTCTCCCCCCCCCCCCCCCCCCCTTCCCCCCCCCCCCCCCCCCCCCCCCCCCCCCCCCCCCCCCCCCCCCCCCTTTCTTTCTCTCCTCTCCCCCCCCCCCCCCCCCCCCCCCCCCCCCCCCCCCCCCCCCCCCCCCCCCCCCACATTCCCCCTCTTTCCCTCCACCTCCCCCCCCCCCCCCCCCCCCCCCCCCCACCCCCCCCCCCCCCCACCCCCCCCCCCCCCCCCCCCCCACCCCTCTCCTTCTCTGCCCCCCCACCCCCCCCCCCCCCCCCCCCCCCCCCCCCACCCCTCCCCCATCTCTCACTCTCCCCCCCCCCCCCCCCCCCCCCCCCCCCCCTCACCTCCCCCCCCCCCCCCCCCCCCCCCCTCATTCCCCCACTCCCCCCCCCCCCCCTCACTCCCCCCCCCCCCCCCCCCCCCCCCCCCCCCCCCCCCCCCCCCCCCCCCGCCCCCCCCCACCACCCCCCCCCCCCCCCCCCCCCCCCCCCACCCCCCCCCCCCCCCCCCCCCCCCCCCCCACTCCTCCCGCACCCCCGCCCCCCCCCCCCCCCTCCCCCCCCCCCCCCACCCCCCCCCCCCCCCCCCCCCCCCCCCCCCCCCTCTTCACTGACGCCCCCCCCCCCCATCCCTCTCCTCCCCCCCCCCCCCCCCACCCTTTTAATCCACCTCCCCCCCCCCCCCCCCCCCCCCCTCCCCCCCCTCCCCAACGCCCCCCCCCCACCCCCCCCCCCCCCCCCCCCCCCCCTCCCCCCCATTACTTATCATCCCCCCCCGCCACCCCCTCACATCCCCCCCCCCCCCCCCACCCACTCCCCACCCACCCACCCCCCCCACTCCCCACCCCCCCCCCCCCCCCTCCCCCCCAATCTCCCCCCCCCCCCCCATCCCCCCCCCCCCCCCCCCCCCCCCCTTACATTCTATACTCACGTTCACGTAATTAACTCCCCCCCCCCCCCCCCCCCCCCCCCCCCCCCCCCCCCCCCCACCCCCCCCCCACTCCCCAACCCCTCAGCCTCCCCCACTTCTCCCCCCCCCCCCCCCCTTCACTCCCACCCCCCCCCCCCATCTTCACCTCATTCATTCCTCCCCTACTCCACAACTCCCCCCCCCCTAATCCCCCCACTCTCACTCCCCCCCCCCCCTCCCCCCCCCCCCCCCCCCCCCCCCCCCCCTTTCACTTTCACTTCCCACCCCCCCCCACCACACACTCCCCCCCCCCCACCCCCCCCCCCTCCCCCCACCCGCCCCCCCACCCCCCGTCACTCTCACCGTTCCATCCCCATCCCCCCCCCCCCACCCCCCTATTTCACTCATCACTCCCCCCCCCCTTATCAATCCCCCCCCCCACCGCCCTCCCAACATTCTCACCTCCCCCCCCCAATCCCTCTCTACCCCCCCCCCCCCCCCCCCCCCACTCGTCCCCCCCCCCCACCCCACCCGCCCACGTTCACTTCACTAAAAGAATCCCACTACTCCCCCCCCCCCACCCCCCCCCCCACACCTACTCCCCCCCCACTCCCCCCTCCCCCCCTACCACTCCTTTCACCATCCCCCCCCCCCCCCCCCCTCCCACCCCCCTCCCCCCCCCCTCACTCCCCCCCCCCCCCCCCCCCCCCTCCCCCCCTACCACAAACTCCCACTCTACTCCCCCACCCTCCCCCCACTACCCCCACCCCCCCAACATTCCCCCCCCCCCCCCCACACTCCCCTCCCCCCCCTCACTTCACTACCCACAACTCTCCCCACTCCCCCCCCCCCCCCCCCCCCCCCCCCCCCCCCCCCCCCCCCTCCCCCCCTCCCCCCCCCCCCCCTCCCTTCCCTCCTACACTCACTTCCCCCCCCTTCACAATTCCACTCCTCCTCCCCCCCACCCCCCCCCACCCCCCCCTAACACTCACACAAACACAGATTCACTCCCCCCTCACTCCCCTAACTCATCCCCCTATCCACTCTTTCACTACTCACTACCCCCCCCCCCCCCTCACTCCAAGACCCCCCCCCCCTAGCCGCCTCATCACTACGTTTCACTCCCCCCCTTACCATTTCCCCCCCCCTCCCCCCGCCCCCACTACTCCCACATCCCTGACTCCCCCCCCACTCCCCCCCCCCCCCCTTCCCCACCCCCCCCACCCCCCCCCACTTCCCCCCCCCCCCCCCCCCCCACGTCATCTCCCCCTTCTCCACCCCCCAATTTCACATACTTTTTCACTTCCCCCCCCCCCCCCCCCCCCCCCCCCCCATCCCAATTCCCCCCCCCCCTGACCCCCCCCCCCCACTCCCCCCCCCCCCCCCCCCCCCCACATCCCCCCCGCCTTACCTCCCCCCCCCTCCCCCCCCCCCAACCCCCCCCCCTCCCTCCCCCCACTCTTCAACCTCCCCCCCCCCCCCCCCCCCCCCCCTCACTTACCCGCCCCCCCCCCTAGCCTCCCCCCCCCCCCCCCCACTCCCAGACAGCACATCCACATCACTCCCCCCCCCCCACCCCCCATCCCCCCCGGTCCCCCCCCCCCCCCATCTCCACCCCCCCCCCCCCCCCACCCCCCCCCCCCCCCCCCCCCCCCCCCCCCCCCCCCACACCCCCCCCCCCACTCCCCCCCCCCACTTCTACCACTTCCCCTCCCCCCCCCCCCTCTCACTCCCCCCCCCCCTCACTCCCCCCCCTCACTCCGCACCCCCCCCCCCCCCCCCCCCCCCCCCCCCCCATCTCCCATTCCTTTCCTCTCCCCCCATCCACTACCACCTCCCCCCCCCACAATCCTCCCCATCCCCCCCACCCCCCCCCCTTCCCCCCCCCCCTCCCCCCCCCCCCACAGCCCCCCCCCCCCCACTTCCCCCCCCCACACTCCCCCCCCCCCACTATACTCTTCCCCCCCCTCCCCCTTCCCCCCCCCCCCCCCCACACTATCTCCTAATTGCTCCATCACTACCCCCATCCTTGTGGCCTTATATGGTCGGTCTCTCGTTTGCACTTTTTTTTTTCTTTTTTTTCTTTTTTTTCTTTTTTTTTTTACTTGTCTTGCTCTCTCTGTCTGTCTCTGTCTCTTCTCTTTCTTTCTTTCGTTCTTTCTCTTTCTCTCTCTCTGATATATATATATATATATATATATATATATATATATATATATATATATAAACACACACATACATACACACACACACACACACACACACACACATATATATTATATCATTACTATATATATTCTTATATATATATATAAATTAATATATATATATATTAAAATATATATATATATATAGTATGTATATATTTATATATATATATTTATATATATAATGATATATATATATATATATATATATATATAAACTATGTATGATATTATATATATATATATATGTATTGTATATATATATATTATTATATATATATATACTGTATATAAATATACATATATATATATATATGAATATATATATATATATATATATATATATATATATATATATAATTATACAGTACATACGCACACAACACACACACACTCACACACACACACACCACACACTCACACACACAAAATATATATATATATAATATATATCTAAATATATATAATATATATATATATTATCATTTTTAAAGAGAGAGAGAGAGAGAATCAAAATTTCCTTTCCCCACAGCTATTCCGACAAAGAAAAAAAAAATCCCAAAATGGAACCAAACTTTCAATGAACACAATCTACGGACACGCAAACACTCCCGATTCACGAGAGTGGATTACGTCTTGCCAGCCGTGCGAATTCAAGAACTATAATAAATGATGAATATATAATACTAATGACATGCAATAAATCATATGTAATATATCTACAGTAAATACATAATAGTTAATGGAAACATATCAAAGGATAATCCAGGGTGAGGTCAAGGGTGAGAGGAGAGGAAGAACGGAGAGTGTTACAGGCATGTAGAGAGAGAGAGAGAGAGAGAGAGAGAGAGAGAGAGAGAGAGAGAGAGAGAGAGAGAGAGAGAGAGAGAGAGAGAGAGAGAGAGAGAGAGAGAGAGAGAGACAGACAGACAGGTAGAGAGAAGGAGGGAGAGAGAGAGAGAGAGACAGAGACAGAGAGAAAACGAGAGAGAGAGAGAGAGACAGGTAGAGAGAATAAAACAACAACAGCAAAACACACGAAAATACCGTTGTTTTACTCACGCGACAAACCGGGAAAATCACACGTTGAGAATCGCTTTCACTACCCCTTGGACAGTGGGTCGAGAAGCTTCAGAAAGGTCTCAGTTAGGCAGGTGAAGCTCGGACGAAACCGTTTGCTAAAACTCGGGGAGCCTTTTGTAGTAATCTGTTGATTTGTGTGGCTAATTAACTACCATAGAAATACGCAGCAATTTTATGTGGATGTTGGTAATCAGTTTAATAGCCTCCCCCTTTCTATATACACCAAAAAAAAAAAGTTTTAGGGATGCAATAAGCACATAGGACGTCGTGACTTGTGACTCCCGCCGTCAAGAGACAGAAAACGTGTTTGAAGTGCGGTGGACCAGGCCTCGGGGGGGGGGGGGGGGGGGGGAGGGAAGAAAACTAAATAATCTCAAACAGCGCTAAAAGGGGGGGGTGGGGGGGGAGGAATTCTAATCGTAAAATATATGTATGGATTTTGTTCTACTGGCTTAAAGGTAAACTATTTACAAGTTTAACAAGGTTCAGGTTAGGAACGGGGTTAAAAAAAATACAGAGTAAAGACTTGAAACAGCTTTCGGAAAGATGCAAAAACACACACACAGACAAAAATAACTGTACAAGACATATTTTTGTTAAGAAAATACAGTCCAGGAAGAGAGACAGAGCTTGATCAGAAGACCTCACTATGTCGAAAGCTGATCAATCATGATTTCGTCTGTCCCACCAATCCAACTGTACAAGGCAGGTTTACTTAGGTTAGTTCCTTTGTCAATTACTCTCGAACCATCAAAGTTAATCTTCTGAAGAGCAAAGGTGATGCTGTGATAGCCTCAGAGAAGTATCTAGCAGATGCAGAGCCACGTAGAAACATTACCCATCCTCTTTGTGATTAAGAGTCCACACGCTTATTAAAACATGGTCCATTGTCTATTGATTTCTGGCTTCTTCTCCCACTTCTTGAAAGCTGGAATGGAGTTCTTGACGCTTGGGTTCCTACGATAGGCATTTGGCTGAATACTGCAACAGCTGATTGTGTATGTCACCAAGGGCTTCTATTAGAAATTAAGGAAAAAATGGGAAATGTCTACTGGATGTTTTCAAACTGTCAAATGGAAAATCATTTAAGGTAGTAATTAATGGCCAATCCCCCTCAAAATGCCTAATTCAAGCCTCTCTGCCACAAAGCCTCCTTCCCGTGCAACCTATAATATACCCAAAATGACCCCCTACAATAACTGCCAGTCTCATTTGCATACGCAGATGACTGCACACAGAGAACCATTTCCAAGAGGGTAGAACAGGGCTGCGGTAATTACGGCCATGAACAACCATCTCCAGGACATACCGCCCTTGAGAAAATATTCCCCACAGGAAATACAGGCTGTGTCAGATACCCTATCGCTTCATGATGGAAATATATCTGAAGATGGTGCTCTAAACATCGGAAAAAAAACATCTTATAAACTCAAAGGTACCTAGAAATTGTCACATATTTGAGACGAGTTAGACAAACTATAGACGAAAAGGGACTGAACCTTTTACAAGAGTTTCGGATACGCCTGGTCATGGACGCTAAGCCCAGCGCTACCACTCTCACCTTCTTTTGAAATAAACAAAGAACTAAAACAGCAAAATAAAAATAATTCCTTTTAGAAATCACGATGGTTTTTGACCCTCTGGTGCACCTGCAAGGATTTAGTCTACCTTCGGAGGCGCAATTGCTATGCAACATCAAGTCACGGAGTTGTCCGTCGAAAGACTAGTTGAAATATTTTAGTTCTTTGAAAAGGAAAGAAAAAGGAAAAAAATAGAAAAAAAAAAAAAAGAGAAAAAAAGAAAGATAATTTTTATTTATTTTTTTTATTTTTTTTTTTATTTATTATTTAAAATTTTTTTTTTTTTATTATTTAATTTTTTTTTTACTTTTTTTTTTTTTATTAAATTTTTATTTGTTTTTTAATTATTAATATTTGTTTTAATGGTAGGTAGATTGTGAACGAAATAACGAAGGGAAAGACAAAAAAAAAAAAAAAAAAAAAACGAATATGACTACCAAAAACCAACAACAACAAAAAAAAAACGAATATGACTACATAAAAAAACGAATATGACTACCAAAAAAAAAAAAAAAAACGAAAATGACTACCAAAAAATAAAAATAAAAACGAATATGACTACCACAAAAAACAAAAAAACAACAACAACAACAACAAAAACGAATATGACTAAAAAAAAAAAAAAAAAATAGCGAATATGACGACAAAAAAAAGCGAATATGACTACCAAAAAAAAAAAAAAAAAGTCGAATATATAACAAGGGACTTTCCGCTCCTTTGTGACTCGGAAAAAGTCCCCGGCATATTCGTGTTTTCTTGTCCTTTTTCATTTCCATTAAAAAAAAATATCTTTTTAATTCATTTATCCTTTATCCTTTTTCGTTAATTTTTGTTGCTTT
>NW_028234425.1:2143043-2152153 GCF_977035675.1 Penaeus japonicus | reverse complement strand
ATTCCTGTTTATCATCATTGCTGTCTATTATCATTCCTGTTTATTATCATTGCTGTCTATTATCACTCCTGTTTATTATCATTCCTGTTTATTATCATTCCTGTTTATCATCATTGCTGTTTATTATCATTCCTGTTTATCATCATTGCTGTCTATTATCATTACTGTCTATTATCTTTCCTGTTTATCATCATTGCTGTTTATTATCATTCCTGTTTATCATCATTGCTGTCTATTATCATTCCTGTTTATCATCATTGCTGTCTATTATCATTCCTGTTTATCATCATTCCTGTTTATTATCATTGCTGTCTATTATCACTCCTGTTTATTATCATTCCTGTTTATTATCATTGCTGTCTATTATCATTCCTGTTTATTATCATTCCTGTTTATCATCATTGCTGTCTATTATCATTCCTGTTTATTATCATTCCTGTTTATCATCATTGCTGTCTATTATCATTCCTGTTTATCATCATTGCTGTCTATTATCACTCCTGTTTATCATCATTGCTGTCTATTATCATTCCTGTTTATCATCATTGCTGTCTATTATCATTCCTGTTTATCATCATTGCTGTCTATTATCATTCCTGTTTATCATCATTGCTGTCTATTATCACTCCTGTTTATCATTATTCCTGTTTATCATCATTCCTGCTTATTATCATTGATACCTATTATCATTGCTGTCTATTATTCAAATGTCTTTTATCACTACTGTCTTATTACTATTATTCATTATCATTGCTGTATACTATTACTGCTGTCAGTCATTATCCTTGCCATTATTGTTATTGTAACTATTGTTAATATCATTATCATCATCAATAATAGTATTATTCTCATCAGTATCATCCTCATTGTCATTATTATCATTATCGTCATTTTCATCGTTTTTATCGTAATTATCCATATTATCATTGTCATCAAAATATTCACTGTTCGTTAATTAATCTTATTTTTAATTAAGGGTCAATTTAGATCCACAATTGACCTTATATTCGACATAAGCAAATAGAAGGATATAAGGAAGAAGGAAGAAGAAAAAGCGAGAAAGAAAGGAAGGAAGGATGGAGAGGACGTAGGAGAAGAAGAAGAAAAAGAAGAGGAAGGAGTAGAAGAAGGAAGAACAATAAAAAGAAAGAAAGAAGAAAGAAGAAAAATAAGAAAAAAGAAGAAGAGGTAGATGACGAAGAAGAAAAAGACGATGGTGAAGAAAAAAATAGAAGAAAAGGAGGAAGAAACAGAAGCAGAAGATGACAATGAAGAAATAATTACAGAAATACAATTAAAATCAGAAGAAGAACAAGAAAAAGACATAGACGAATCAAATGTAAAACAAACAAAAAGAGAAGAAGACCCAGTAAAAGAATAAGAAAAAGAAGTGGAAGAATAAGAAAGAGAAGTGGAAGGAGAAGAAAGAGAAGAAGAAGAAATCCCAATTAATAAAAGAAAAGAAAATAGAAGTGTAAGAAGAAATAAGAAAGGAAATTGGGAGAAGAAGAAGGCCCTGCAAAAGAAGAGGAAGAAGAAGAAGAAAAAGAAGAAGAAGAAGAAAAAGAAGAAGAAGAAGAAGAAGAAGACCAGGCAAAAGAAAAAGAAGAAGAAAATGAAAAAGAAGAAGAAGACCCAGCAAGCAAAGAAGAAGAAGAACAAGAGGAAAAAGAAGAAGAAGGAGAAGAAGAAGAAGAAGAAGAAGAATAAAAGAAGAAGAAGACCAAGCAAACGAAGAGGAAGAAGTAAAAGAAGAAGAAGAAGAAGAAAAAGAAAAAGAAGAAGTAGAAGAAGAAGACCCAGTAAACAAAGAAGAAGAAGAGGAAGAAGAAAAAAAAGACCCAGTAAACGAAGAATAAAAAGAAGAAGAAGAAAAAGAAGAAGAAGAAGAAGAAAAGGAAGAAGAAAAAGAGGAAGATGAAGAAGAAGAAGAGGAGGAGGAAGAAGAAGAAGACTAAGCAAACGAAGAAGAAAAATAAAAAGAAGAAGAAGAAGAAGAAGAAGAAGAAGACCAGACAAAGAGGAAGAAGAAGAAGAAGAAGAAGACGAAAAGAAGAAGAAGAAGAAGAAGAAGAAGACGAAAAGAAGAAGAAGAAGAAGAAGAAGAAGACGAAAAGAAGAAGAAGAAGAAGAAGAAGAAGACGAAAAGAAGAAGAAGAAGAAGAAGAAGAAGACGAAAAGAAGAAGAAGAAGAAGAAAAGAAAAAGTAGAAGAAGAAGAAAAAGAAGAAGAAGACCCAGTAAACGAAGACAAAGAGGAAGAAGAAGAAGAAGAAGAAGAAGAAGAAGACGAAAAGAAAAAGAAGAAGAAGAAAAGAAAAAGTAGAAGAAGAAGAAAAAGAAGAAGAAGACCTAGTAAAAGAAGACAAAGAGGAAGAAGAAGAAGAAGAAGAAGAAGAAGACGAAAAGAAGAAGAAGAAGAAGAAGAAGAAAGAGAAAAGAAGAAGAAGAAGAAGAAAAGAATAGTAAAGAAGGAAAGAAAAAGTAAGAAGAAAGACCACCCCCAGTAAAACGAGACAAAGAGGAAGAAGAAGAAGAAGAAGAAGAAGACGAAAAGAAGAAGAAGAAGAAGACCCAGTAAACGAAGACGAAGAGGAAGAAGAAAAAAGAAGAAGAAGAAGAAGAAGATGAAGAAGAAGACCCAGTAAACGAAGAAGAAGAAGAAGAAGAAAAAGAAGAAGTCGAAGGAGAAGAAGAAGAAGGCCCAGTAAACGAAGACGAAGAACAAAAAAAGGAAAAAAGAAGAAGAAGAAAAAAAGAGAAGAAGACCCAGCAAACGAAAAAGAAGAAGAAGAAGAAGAAGAGGAAGAAGAAGAAGAAGAAGAAGAGGAAGAAGAAGAAGAAGAAGAAGAAGAAGGAGAAGAAGAAGAAGAAGAAGTAAGAGACGAAGAAGAAGAAAGAAGAGAAGAGGAAGAAGAAGAAAAAGAACAAGAGGAAGAAGAAGAAGAAGAATTAGGAAGAAGAAAAACAAGAACAAGAAGAAGAAGAGGAAAAAGAAGGATGAAGAAGATGAGGAAGAAAGAAAGAAGTAGAAAGACGAGGAAGACGAAGAAGAAGAACAAGAGCAAGAACAAGAACAAGACCCAGCAAACGAATAACAAGAATAAGAATAAGAATAAGAATAATACGACTAAAGAGCGGAGCAAGGAGGAGGCGCGAGGAGGCATGCGCGCCAGCCGAGGACTTCCGGCGCGGCGCTGCGGTCTCCCCGTCCGCCGCGCCGCCTTCTCCTCACGAACTCCTTAAATGCAATTTGAAAATCCTTGAGAAGCGCAGGTGAATAACCCAACGGGTAGGGAGGAGGGAGGAGGTTGCAAGACGAAGGAAGGACCCCGCGTGCAATGGTTGCAGACGCGGGGGTGAGGTTTCGAGGCTTTTGAGTGATTTTTTTTTTTTTTTTTTTTTTTGGGTGTGTGGGTGGAGGGGAGGGGGGTGAGGGGTGAGGGGGGCTTTGTGTCTGTGTGTGGGGGGTTGGGGGTTGGGGGTTGTGGGGTGTGTGTATGTGATCGTGTGTGTGTTTAGAAATTTGCAATTGTTATTGTTGTTATTACCAGTAGTAGTAGAAACAGCATTATCATCACAATCATCATTATTACTGTCAGAATGATAATCAGTATCATCATTATCATCATCACTATCATTACCATTACTACAACGGTCATATTCATCATCATCATCACGATCACCTTAATCACCATCATCACTATGATCATCACTATCCCTATCATCACCATCATCACCATTACCACCATCACAATCCTCCCCATCACCACTATCATCACCATCACCACTATCCTCACCATCATCACAATCCTTGGCTTCCTTTATACTTCTCGTTGAAATTCCTGGATCCGAAGACGGAGAAGCACACACGGGCAAGTGTATCAGGGCATTTACGTTTGTGTATACATGTATATGTGCGTGTGTGTGTATATATGTAAACTTGTATATACAAACATACATGTGTGTATATATATATCTATTAATATATATATATATATATTATGAGATATATAATAATATTGTTATATATATATATCATATATAATATATATATATATATTCGTATGTATAAATATATGTGTGTATATTATATTATTAAATAAATAATGCTATTATAATATAATATATATATATATATATATTAATATATATATATATACAAATATATATACACACCATATATATATATATTAGATATATATATATATATATAATATATATATATTTTATATAATGCGTGTTATATCATAAATATATATTGGGTAACATATATATATACACACGCATATATATATATATTATATATATATATATATATATAGATATATATGATATTTATATATATATATATACACACGCATATATATATATAATTATATATATATATATATATTATATAGTATATATATTATATAATATATTATATTATATATTATTTATTATGTATATATACACATATATATATATATATAAATTCTATATTATATATGGGTATATATATATATATATATATATTATATATATATAAACATATATATATATATATATATATATATATATATATGCGTGTGTCTATATATATATATGTACTATATATATAATATTTATATATATATATATAATATATATTATATATATAAATAAATATAATATTACATATATAATATACACCGCTATATATATAATCATATATATAATCTATCTTATATAAATATAATATATATATATATATATATAGAATATATATTATAATAATATATATATATATGTATATATATATATATATATATATATGTATGTGTGTGTATATATATAATATATATATATATAATATATAGATAATATATATATATATAATATATATATTATATTTAATATATATATTATATATATATCTTTTACATTATATTTGTATATATATTTGTATATATATATCTATAATATATATAAATTATATAAACAAATATATATATCTATATATCTATATTATCTATATATAACTATCTACTCTATCTGATCTATATAAGGATATGTTATAATATCTATCTATATATATATATATATATATATATATATATATATATTTTTATAAATATATATATGTATATGTATGTATATATTTATATATATATATACATATTACATATATATAATATATTACTATATATATATATATGATATATATATACTATATAATAATATATATATATAATATAGCTTATATTATGTATATGTATGTTTATATATATATATATATATATATATATACTATATATATTATATATATATATATATATTAATATAATATTATATATAACATCTACATAAAAAGTAATGATGTATATATACATATATATATATAAATTTTTAATATATTATATATATATATGATATGATATATATATATATATATTATATTATATAGTATGTATATATATATAAAAAATATATATATATATAGATAATATATATTATATATATATAGTATATACATATATATACATACAAATATAAATATATATATAGATATAATATATATATATAAAATATATATTGTAAGTATATATATGCATATATATATGCATAATATAGATATATAAGATTTTTATATATATATATATATATACATATATATATATATATTATATATATATTTATATATATCTACGTATATATATAGAACTATATGGTATATATATATATATTAAATATATATGTAAATATATAGTATATATAACATACATATATATATTAATATATATAAGTATATATAATACTATATATATATTTTTATATTATATATAATGCTTATATATAATGCTATAAATGCATATAATATATGCATTTATATGCATATCTATGTGTATATAGATATATATCATATTATATAATATACATATATATATATATAGATTATATATAAATATATATATATACGTATATATATAAACTATATGTTTTATATATAAATACATATATATTATATATTTATATATAATATATATATATATATAAAACTATATGGTATTTATATATACATATATATATATATGCTATATATGCATCACTATATATTGCATTTATATTCATATATATGAGTATATAGAATAATACTTATTTATATATATATATTCCTTATATATATATTATTATACTATAATATATATATATATAATATAATTATATATATATAAACTTGCATATATATATATATAAACTATATGGTTTAAATATATATACATATATATGATCTATATTGATATATATAGATTATATATACATATAATATATATATGCTATACCTATATGCATATATATAGATGCATTTATATGCATGCCTATATATTGTGTAATATAGATATAATACATATATATATATATATATTACATTATCCATATATATATATATCTATTTTATATAACTAGAATATAATATATAAGGGGGGGGGGGGGGGGGGGTATATATATATATATATATATATATATACGGTATATAGTAAGAAAACTAAATAAGGGTTTTTATATATATATATAATACATATATAGTATAATATATATATATATATATATATATATATATAAATATAATAAATATATATATATATATATATATACATATATAACAAATAAAATGGATTATATATGATAGAGATAGATAGATAGTTAGATACATAGTAAACACAGTAACGTGTGCAGATAAATAAAGAAGATAGATAAATAATATTGTGACTGTATATGTATATATATATATATATATATATATATATATATATATATATATATATATATAGAGAGAGAGAGAGAGAGAGAGAGAGAGAGAGAGAGAGAGAGAGAGAGAGAGAGAGAGAGAGATAAATAGCTAGATAAACATAGACACACACACATGCACACACAAACACACCCATACACTCCCCTTATTTTCTACTATACACACGATATCCCCCCAAACAGCCCCCCCTCCCCCCCTCCCCCCTCCGGCCACCGTCGCTCCGAACGTAAACCTCCCCCCAAAGAAGACGAACGCAGGGCGAGCAAGCGAGAGCAGATGAGTGCAACTGCAAGTGCCGGCGCCAGTCGAGCAACCACGCGCGCGCACCTGGTACCAATCCGGTGCCAAAACCGAGCCATTTCGCCCCTTTCGACGCCAAACACACCGCATTGACACCAACCAAGAGGTGAACCAACGAAACAAAGCTTCGAATCGCCTTTGTTTGTTGACGGTCGTGTTGTTTGTGGTTGCAAGGCAAGGTCGATGTAGATTAAAACAACGTCGTTTGTGGATGGAAAATGTTAGTCGATTGGAGAGCAAACAGGTCTTGCGACATACCGGCGGTGCGAGATTCCGGGGCAGAAACTGCATCCAGGGGGTTGGTTAAGCATATTGAACACCAACTTACTGAAGGATTTCAATATGTTCGGGTTTATTAAGTTCGAATGGTCGGGTTCTCGTAATTTTAGCTTTTACTTCAAGTGCAATCTTAAACTTGAGTCTACTAAGTTTGAATAATCGAGTTCTCGTAATTTTAGCTTTTACTTCAAATGCAATCTTAAACTTGAGTCTATTAAGTTTGAATGGTCGGGCTCTCGTAACTTTAGCTTCTATTTCAAGTCCAATCTTAAAGTTGAGAAGTTTATGTAAGTTTGAAGCTGAAGTGTAAAATGTTCTTTTTTTTAAGCTTCATTAAGTTTTGAGTATAAGTTTATGGAGTCAAGTTTCAGTAAGTTAGGTTCAGGTATAAACTAAGCTGCCAAGGCCAGATGAGAAAAGTTCAAGTTTCAATAGTATTAAGCTTAAGCATAACATTCAGCATAACTTTAAGTACGAGTTTGAATATGAATTCAAGCTTTCAAGTTTTCGAACTTACTCATACTCGAACTTAAACTCAAACTAAGCTGTAATTAATATTCTAATTTACATTTCATATTGCAAGCTTAAGCACGAATCTGAACGTAATTTCTAATCTAGGTATTGTTTACAAACTCCTGCACATTGCAAAGCCTAAAGCAATCATTATCAACATTGCATCTCTACCCATTTTATTTCTGAAATATCATATAACACGTATTGCATAATTATTACAATATATTCCACGCAATGCTTTTGTCTTTAGACTTTTCCGACAAATCGTATTGCAGAGTCAACCAAAAATATTGCACTGCATTCCACAATATGAATTAAGACCTTTCTTACAAGTCGTATTATATCCTGAACTGAATTAGTTTGATTTAATTTAGATTAGATCTTTATTTACCACCCTGGCTAACTGCACATGCATGAGCAAGCTTTGATACATTGATGTTGAGTCATGACATTGTTGCTAACATTGTATTAAAAATTAAGGTAATAACATGATTATATTCTATAGTATATCAACTGTGAATAGACATTTGATAAATGTTATAATAGGGTATCATATACCGAATTTCGGATATAGCATAAGTACATCTAGTACAGTTGATGTTATGAAATAATTACATAACTCTGCATACCTCATGCTAGGTGGCCTGAAAGGTTGTATCATATGGCACTCTGAAATGTTATGTTCAAGTGTTCGTTTATACACTTCGTTGCAAAGTCTGCATTTAGTTTCTTCGACATTGATTCTAGATTAGATTAGATCTTTATTTACCACCCTGGCTAACTGCACAGGCATGGGCAAGCTTTGATACATTTATGTCGTCATGACATTGTTGCTAACATTGTATTACAAATTAAGGTAATAACATGATTATATTCTATAGTATATCAACTGTGAATAGACATTTGATAAATGTTATAATAGGGTATCATATACCGAATTTCGGATATAGCATAAGTACATCTTCTAGTACAGTTGATGTTATGAAATAATTACATAACTCTGCATACCTCATGCTAGGTGGCCTGAAAGGTTGTATCATATGGCACTCTGAAATGTTATGTTCAAGTGTTCGTTTATACTCTTCGTTGCAAAGTCTGCATTTAGTTTCTTCGATATTGATTCTAGATTAGATTAGATCTTTATTTACCACCCTGGCTAACTGCACAGGCATGGGCAAGCTTTGATACATTTATGTAGTCATGACATTGTTGCTAACATTGTATTACAAATTAAGGTAATAACATGA
>NW_028234425.1:2135543-2138043 GCF_977035675.1 Penaeus japonicus | reverse complement strand
AGATGAGGAGAGGGAGGGGAGGGAAAGGAAAATGAGAAGATGAGGGGACATGAGGGGAGGGGAGGAGAAGGGAGATGAAGGGAGTGGAAGGGAACTGAGGATATGAGGTGAGGAGATGGGAGACGAGGGGAGGTAAGGGAAGATGAGGAGAGAGGGGAAACTGCAGATGAAGATGAGGGGAAAAGAGAAGGGGAGAAGAAGAGAAGAGAATCTCTGAAAGAAGATGATTTTTCGAAAATGAGGTTAGACACAGTCAACGAGGGGAAAAAATGAGGTATGGGGTTCAGAAGCTCTCGCAGTGAAGAAGAAAAGTCGAGGGGAAGGAGAATAAGATTCAAACCCCCCCCAACCCCCAACCCCCCACCCCCAACCCCCAACCTACCAAAAAAGTGAGGTTAAGAGCATTTTGGAGGGGAGGAGAGGGGAGAGGGGAGAGGGGGGAAAGGATGAAGAGGGGTGAGGGGAGGGGGGGAAAGGATGATGAGGGATGAGGGGGGTGAGGGGATGGGGGGGTTGAGGTGAGGTTGGAAGCCGGCCAGCTCGCCACACGCAATCTTAGGCGGCCGACAACCTCACAGGTCGCTTCAAGGCCTTGTCTTGTCCCACAATCACAACAGGTCTTACGAACGCGTGTGAGGGGGTGTGGGGGGAGGGGAGAGCAGGGGGGGGGTGATGGCGGGGTGATGGGGGTGAGGTGTGAGGGGGGGTGAGGGGGGGATGAGAGGGGGTGGAGGGGGTTGATGGGGGTGTGAGGGGGGGGGTGAGGGGGGAGGGGGGAGGGGAGGATGGACAGGTGGAGAGAGGGATTGAGGGAGAAGGAGGGAGGGATAAAGAGAGAGAGAGAAGGGGGGGGGGAGGGGAAAGGAGAGAGAGTGAAGGAGAGAGAGAGAGAGAGAGTGAAAGAGAGAAAGAACGAGAGAGAGAGAGAGAGAGAGAGAGAGAGAGCGAGAGCGAGAGAGAGAGAGAGAAAATAATGAGATGTAGAAGGAGAGTGAGACAGAGAGAGGGGGTGGGGGGAGAGAAGAACAAGCAGAGCCAGACAGCATCCCCCTTCCCCCCTCCCTTCCCCCCCCCTCCCCGTCCATCTTTCTCAAAAACACACCTTCTCTCTCATATCCAAATTGAGACGCTAAATATTGAAGAGGTTTAGTATTCGCCAAAGGCCAGCAACAGACGATGAACTTTCATTAAATAAAAACTTTTAAAAATTACTAATAGTCTGATTTCACATATAAGGAGCCGAATTTTTTTCTTTCCTTCTTTTTTTTTTAACTTGGGAGGGGTAGAGAGGGAGGGGTAGAGAGATGGAGGGAGGGAGGGAGAGAGAGAGAGAGAGAGAGAGAGAGAGAGAGAGAAATACAGACAGACAGACAGACAGACAGACAGACAGAGATAGAAAGTCATATACCGAGAGAGAGAGAGAGAGAGAGAAAGAGAGAGAGAAAGAGAGAGAGAGAGAGAGAGAATGAGAGAGAGAGAGAGAAAGGTGTAGACACACAGAGGGAAAGAGATAAAAAAAAATAATAAAGAGAACATACCGCACACACACACACACACAAACACACAGACACAGACACGCTACCCCCCGCCCCCCACCCCCCATCCCCACTCCTCACCCCCGAGCCATCCCACCAAACCACGTAATCATGCACAGCAAGCCGGGCGTAGTGCATGGCGCGGGCAGCAGAGGGCAGCAGCCATTCAGGTGCATGGCCGCCCACCGCCCACCGCCCGCAGGATTGCCCGAAGCTACAGATACCACGGGCGGTCGCCGGTTCGCCAACGGTCATTGTTGCAAGCCGGAGAGACGTTGCATGAGGCATTGCTTGAGATATTGCAAGTTTTAAAGAGACGCGTGCATGGGGGCTTCTTGTGCATGTTTGTTGCTTTCTTCATTTTCATGCATGTAGTTCTTAATTCTTATCTTTTTGTAGACTTGTTTAGTGATCTATCTATCTATCTATCAGTCTATCTACTCATTCCCTTATTCAATTTGACTAATTTCCTTCTATACTTTCACCTTATCTTTATTTTCTTTTTCTTCTTCTTCTTCTTCTTCCTCTTTTCTTCTTCCTTTTCTTCTTCCTCTTCTTCTTCCTTTTCTTCTTCTTCCTCTTCTTCTTCCCCAACTCCCCATACGTCAAAACAAAATAAAAAAACAACAACAAAACTCAAATTGAAATACAACAAAGAAAAACTAAATTGATAAAAAAAAAGAAGAAGAAGAATTTTTTTGAATTAGAATACTGGTCTGCGGAACACCACAGGAAGTCACGTGACCTGACCATTTAAAACCAGAGTTGTTCTTTACTTGTTTAATTTTTTTTTTATCATTTTTTTAATTGTTGTCGGGTTTGTTATACTTGTTATTGTTATTGTTGTTATCTTTATTATCATTATTGTCATTACTATTATTATTCTGATTACTATTATGATCATCGTTATTATCATTATTATCAGGATTATCATTATCATAATTATCGTTATTATCATTATTATT
>NW_028234425.1:2123043-2128043 GCF_977035675.1 Penaeus japonicus | reverse complement strand
CTGGTGTGTTACTCATACCCATAGTAATGAGGTGAGTAACAGAGCTGTGAGTGGCTGGAGGTGAACTTGTATTACAGAACAGGTGTTGAACACTGACATACATAAGCACGCACACACATACGTACAAACACACAGACACAAACACACACACACAGAGACACAGACACAAACACACACACAAACACACAGATACAAACACACACACAGAGATACACACACACACACAGACACAAACACACACACACACACAGACACAAACACACACACAGACACACACAAACACACAAACTCACATATACATAAAACAGTATCACACACTACACACAACCGCACATACAACATCCAACAACGGACTTACACACACACACAGTACACACAGCCAACACAGCACACACTAAGACAACACACACACACACACACAAACACACATTCGTACATACTGAGGTAGACACACATAGTCGTAAGTATGGTGTATGTGTGTTACGTGAATTATATGATTAGTTGGATGAATATATGGCGAAAGTAGGCGATGGCAGTGTTACAGAGAAAGAGAGAGAGAGAGAGAGAGAGAGAAAGAGAGAGAGAGAGAAATAGAGAGAGAGAGAGAGAGAGAGAGAGAGAGAGAGAGAGAGAAATAGATACCTGGATAAATAGAGAGAGACAGAGAGTGAGAGAGAGAGAGAGAGAGATGAATAGATACCTAGATAAATAGAGAGAAAGAGAGAGAGAGAGAGAGAGATAAATAGATACCTAGATAAATAGAGAGAAAGAGAGAGAGAGAGAGAGAGAGAGAGAGGAAGAGAGAGAGAGAGATAAAGAGAGAGAGAGAGAGAGAGAGAGAGAGAGAGAGAGAGAGAAATAGAGAGAGAGAGAGAGTAATAGATAGCTAGATAAATAGAGAGAGTCAGAGAGTCAGAGAGAGACAGAGAGAGAGATAGAGAGAGAGAGAGAGAGAGAGAAATAGATAGCTAGATAAATATATATATATATATATATATATATATATATATATATATATATATAGAGAGAGAGAGAGAGAGAGAGAGAGAGAGAGAGAGAGAGAGAGAGAGAGAGAGAGAGAGAGAGAGAGAGAGAGAGGGAGAAAGAGAAAGAGATAGATAGATAAATAGATAGATAGATAGATAGATATAGAGAAAGAATGAGAGAAAAAGAGAAATCCCCAAACACAAACATTAAGACAGACAGACAAAAAGATAGACAGACAAATAGACATTCACAAGAAAACGAAGAGTAAGATCAACAGAGCAGCAAGAGAAGTAATGAACAGAAGCCCCATGCAACAAGGACATGACAGAACGAGTGTTGCAGGCCCTCACAGTTGCAACTTGCAATTCCGAGCGTGCAATAGAACACGTGTCGTGCATGTAGAAGCAATTATTTCCGAGTTGTCGCCAAATGATACCCAGGGACGTGCGTCATCATGAAGGACTATTCTTATATATATGGTAAAAAATAATATATAAATAATATATATATAGATATATATATATATATATTATATATATATATATATAAATATATAAAACATATATATGATATATTTATATATATACAAAGATGTGTGTGTGTGTGCTGTGTGTTTGTCTCTATCTATCTATCTGTTATCATCTATATATATATATATATATATATATATATATAGTATATATCTATATAATAATATATATATATAAAGTATATCTTATTTCTCTTCATTTCTTTTTTTCCTTTTTTCTTCTTTTTATTTCTTCGATTTTCATTTTTTTTTTCTATTTTCTTTTTTCTTTTTCGTTGATTTAATTTCTGCTGGTTTATTCATCTCTTTATCTTTTCATTTACTTATCCTTCATTTACTTATCCATTAATCAGGTTATTTTTATCCATCTACATTATACTATGTATTTATTTCTTTAATTGCTTATTCGTTTTTCATTATTAATTATCATCTATATATTATAAAAATTATCTATTTATTCATTAGTTTATCTGTTTATCTTTTTATCTATCTATTTATCTATTCTAAATTTATTCATCTGTTTGTTGTATCTCTTGATATATTTATTTATCTTTTTTATTTGTATGTTTGCTTATTCATGTTTTTGTTTTTGAAGTCTGCTTATCGTTGTATTTACTATTTATATTTATATATTTTTTTCCTATTTTCCTTCTTCGTCTTTTTCTTCTTGTTTTCATATTATGATACTTTTGTTTGTTTGTTTGTTTTTTTCTTCTTCTTCTTTCTCTCTTTCTTCTTTTTTTTCTTCTTTCTTTTTCTTCTTCATTTTCTTCTTCCTCTTCCTCTTCTTTTTCTTCCTCTTTCTCTTCACCATCATCATCTTCTTCTCTGCTCCTTCTTCTTATCATCATCATTATCATTACCATCATTATCATAATCATAATCACCATTATCATTGTCATCATCATCACCATCATCATCATCATTAGCATAGCCATAATCATCATCATCATCATCATCATCATCATCACCATCATCATCATCATTATCATAGCCATAATCATCATCATCATCATCATCATCATCATCACCATCATCATCATCATTATCATAGCCATAATCATCATCATCATCATCATCATCATCATCATCATCACCATCATCATCATCATTATCATAACCACAATCATCATTATCATCATCATCACCATCATCATCATTATCATAACCACAATCATCACCATCATTATCATCATCATCATCATCATCACCATCATCATCATCATTATCATAGCCATAATCATCATCATCATCATCATCATTAGCATAGCCATAATCATCATCATCATCATCATCATCATTAGCATAGCCATAATCATCATCATCATCATCATCATCATTATCATAGCCATAATCATCATCATCATCATCATCATTATCATCATCATCATCATCATCATTATCATAGCCATAATCATCATCATCATCATCATCATTATCATCATCATCATCATCATCATCATCATCATCATTATCATCATCATCATCATCATCATCATAACCACAATCCCTATCCATCAAGTCAAAATACGAAATAAAACAAATCTTCAACTAATACATTCTTTCTTTGTTAATTCGAACAATATATTTTTTAAAAAGGATGAACAATAAACATCACAATAAACATCACAATAAACATTACAATAAACATTACAATAAACAGCACAATAAACATTACAATAAACATTACAATAAACATCACAATAAACATCACAATAAACACCACAATAAACATTACAATAAACATCACAATAAACATCACGATAAACATCACAATAAACATCACAATAAACATCACAATAAAACAACACCATAAACATCACAATAAACATCACCATAAACATCACCATAAACATCACCATAAACATCACCATAAACATCACAATAAACATCACAAAAAAAAACATCACAATAAACATCACAATAAACATCACAATAAACATTACAATAAACATTACAATAAACAGCACAATAAACATTACAATAAACACCACAATAAACATCACAATAAACATCACAATAAACACCACAATAAACATTACAATAAACATCACAATAAACATCACAATAAACATCACAATAAACATCACAATAAAACAACACCATAAACATCACAATAAACATCACCATAAACATCACCATAAACATCACCATAAACATCACCATAAACACCACAATAAACATCACAATAAACATCACAATAAACATCACAAAAAAACACCACAATAAACATCACAATAAACATCACAATAAACATCACAAAAAAACACCACAATAAACATCACAACAAACATCACAATAAACATCACAATCATTTCATATCATATCATGCTATTAACAATAACAAAAGTCATTAACTATCGAGGTGTCAAAATACTAATGACATTCGTGACAGCTAGATCTAATTCTAGTACGCGTCGTCGCTTCGACTTTTAATGACAGTAATTTAAGTGTTGATATATTATGGGGTTTTTCTGGGATAATTTGACTTTGATGATAATTATGATAATGATGGTGTTGCTTGGGATATGTATGTATATATCTATCTATCTGTTTGTTTGTTTGTGTGATAAGCTTGTTTGTGTTTGTGTTTGTTTGTGTGTTTGTGTTTTTGTGTGTTACATGTGTTTGTGTTTGTTTTTGTTTTTGTTTGTGTGTTTGTGTTTTTGGTGTGTTTATGTACGTTTGTGTTTGTCAGTATGTGTTTATGTGTCTGTGTTTGTTTGTGTTTATGTGCTTGTGTTTGGTTTTGTTTGTCAGTGTGTGTATTTATGTGTTTGTGTTTGTGTGTGTGTGTTTATATCTTTTTTGTTTTTTTGTGTCTGCATGTACGTGCGTGTGTGCGTGTATCTAGAATCTATAAATCATGATAATCTTTTTATTAACAATAATCAAAACAAAATAACATTAACAGGATCTAATCAGCACCAAACTCTAACGAAACATAAATATAAAAAAAGCTCATAAATAATAAAAGATAACTAGAACAGGAAACAAGACATTCAAAGAAAGAAAGAACACAGGAAAAGAAGCAGAAAAATAAAAAAGAAAAAAAAAAAAAAAAAAAAGAAAAAAAAGAAGCAAGAAAAAACAAAAAATAAAAAAGTAAAAAAAAAAAAAAAAAAAAAAAAAAAAAAAAAAAAAAAAAGAGAAATAGGGTTAGAAAGAAAAGAGATGAAATATAGGGTAAATGAAATAAGTATAAACAAGAAAATGAGAGGAAAAGGCGAGCTTCCAAGATCAGTGTCCGGAAAGCGCTATTTCCGGCTCTGGAAGATGAGTCATTCGCGAAGTCGAAGTCGAGGCCACCTGTCGAACACATCACCCGCGTATTTATGCCCTCGCATGCCTCCCCATGAGTTTAAAAAAAAATCGGGATCTGACGAGTAGTTTTGTCCTGGGAGGGGGTTTGTGGGGGTGTGGGTGTGTGTGGGTTTTGGTTTTTTGTGTTTTTTTTTGTGTTGTGGGTTGTTTTTTTGTTTTT
>NW_028234425.1:2105543-2108043 GCF_977035675.1 Penaeus japonicus | reverse complement strand
ATTATTATCATTATAATTATTATTGTTATTATTATTATTATTGTTATTGTTATTATTATTGTTGTTATTATTATTGTTATTATTATTATTATTATTATTATTATTACTATTATCATTATCATTATTATCATCATCATCATCATCATCATCATCATCATCACCAACAAAAATAATATAGATAATAATAATCAAAATTACAGTAATAATAATAATTACAGGGATTAATACTAATAACTAATAATAATTACAGTGATAATAAGTGATCTCAATAAGGAGACACACACACACGCACACACGCACACGTACGCACATGGAAACTAGATGGTCATGCAACATAAAAGACGAAATAAATAAGAAAAAAATGGGCGGGGGGTGGCAGTGGCTGGGGAGCAGGGGGGGCAGGGGGGGGGGGCAGTCAACGCCAGGGGGAATTTCCGGAAAAGAGCCTAAGGGCAAGACACACACACACACGCACACGTACACACATAGACACACACACATAGATATACATACACACACACTCGTGCACTTAAATATATACACATAGATATACAGAGACACAGATACATACACAAACACAGACACACATAGTTACACACACACACACATATACAAATACACAAAGAAACACACACACACACACACACACACACACACACACACACACACACACACACACACACACACACACACACACACACACACACACACACACACACACACACACACTCGCACACTCAAATATACACCATAGATACACACACACATACACAGATACATACACAGACACAGATACACATAGTTATACACACAAAGATACACACACACACCATACACACACACACACACACACACACACACACACACACACACACACACACACACACACACACACACACACACACACACACACACACACACACACACCATACACACACACACACTTACACACACTCTCACACACTCAAATATACACACATAGATACACACAGACACAGATACATACACAGACACACATAATTACACACACACACATACACATACAAATACACAAAAAAAAACACACACTCACCATACACACACACAGCATATATAAACACACACACACCCTCACACACTCAAATATACACACAGAGATACACACAGACACAGATACATACTCAGACACAGACACACATAGTTACACACACACACATATACAAATATACACAAAGAAACACACACACACACCATACACCATACACACACCATATACCACAACCAAAACCACTACCTCCAAAGCCCCCACCACCACAACTATCCCTCCCTCCATCACCATCAACAGCACCACCATAGGCACCATCAGCTGCACCATTGAGAGAGAATCCTCCCCGCCACCACACCGCCCTCAGGCGATGATGATCACAGCAGATCCTACGCTCCCTGATCCTGCAACCTCAAGGACACGCGCAGGACATCGACCTGCCCTCACTCCCTCCCTCCACTCCTCCCTCTCTTCCTCCCTCCCTTCATCCCTCCATCCCTCCATTCCTTCCTCCCTTCCTCTCTCCCTCCCTCCCTCCCTCCCTTCCTCCCTCCACCCCTCACTCCCTCCCTTCCTCCCTCCACCCCTCCCTCCCTTCGTCGCTTGCTTCCATCTTCACTCTTTCCCTCTTTCCCTTCTTTAATTGTTCCCTCCCTTTTTTGCACAATCCCTCCTGCACTCCCTTCCTTCCTCCACCTCTCCCTTCCTTCCTCCCTCCATCCATCCCTCCCTCCCTTCCTCCCTCCCTCCACTCTTCCCTCCCTTCCTCGCTTGCTTTCATCTTCATTCCTTCCCTCTTTCACTGGCTCACTCCTTTCTTTGATTGTTGCCTCCCTTCACTCCCTTCTTCACTCCCTCCTTCCCTCCCTCCCTCCCTCCTTTACTCCCATCCTTCCTCCACCTCTCCCTTCCTTCCTCCTTCCCTCCCTTCCTTCCTCCACCTCTCCCTCCCTTCATTCCTCCCTCCTTCCTTCCATCCTTTTCTCCCTTGTACACTTCCTCCCTCCCTTCCTCCCTCCCTTCTTCAATCACTTCCTCTTTTATTCCTTCCCTTCCTTCCTCCACCTCTCCTTTCCTCCCTCCCTCTTTCCCTCCTTCCCTCCCTCTTTCCCTCTCTCCCTCCCTCCCCCTATTCCTCCCTCTATTCCTCCCTCCCTACAAAATTGATAAGTTAGAATAAGTATAAAAAAAAGGGATTTCAAAGTATGCATAAGTAGAGGAGGGAAATTAATTAGTAAAAAATATAGAAGAGAGATTAATTAAAGAAGAATAAGTTCAAAGAAGAGATAGAATAACGTAAGTAGTTAAGAAAAAATAGGAATTAGTAATAAATCGAATAACAGAGAAAGAGAAGAGCAAGAGGAAGAGGGAGAATAAGGGAGAAGAAAAGGGAAGAGAAAGAGAAAGGGAGAAGGAAAAGGAAGAGGAAGAGAAAGAGGAAGGGAGAAGAAGGAAGAAGATGAGTCACATTTTGAG
>NW_028234425.1:2086879-2091879 GCF_977035675.1 Penaeus japonicus | reverse complement strand
CATTAGTTTCAAATTAGGCTTTCGGAGTCTTTATTTTGCGTATTTCAGTCGCTGTTGCTTTTGTAGTTGTTATTTCGTTGTTTGATATGTTTTATGCATCTTTTATTGTTGTGTATATTGTATTTTTTTGTATATATTTTTTTTTCCGTCGTCAAATTATTCACCTGGACTGGATACCCACCTCAGTATAGACGCTATAAACTATTCAATCTCCAGCGGGAATCGATGCCTCTCGGGCGTCCTAAAAGAGGATTAGATTCTCGGATTGGGTATCACAAAAGGGGTTTCGATTGGACATGATAGAAGGATCTTTCTTTTGTTTACTTATTGGAGCTCATTCTACTCGCGTGGATCATTTTTGTGTCTATATTTTCATGAGTTTTTTATAGCTTTTATGTTTTGTTTTGCTTTTCTATCATTATTATTATTATCATTACAATCCTAAGGAAACCACGTCAACTTCTGAGAAAGATAAACTTCCTCAATGAAAACAGAACATCATAAATGAATTGTGTTTACTATAATGCATGTCAACACGCTATGTTGCAATTTCCGACTATGCTAATGTTGCAAATTTAGTTGCATGTGTTATGATTCGAGTGAAAGAGGGAGATGAGTCACACTTTTCTCAATTGCGTTCATGTGTATGAATGACTGTCACTTTTTTTATATATATATATGTCAAACCGGAAGTGGCTTTGTGTATTTATATATATTTTTTTTCTTTGTATTTATTTTCATGCAAACTTTTGTCAGCTTTTGACTTTCATTCATAGGTTTGAATTTTCACGGTGCCAACTTTTTAAATTTAATTACTATTCTAATGATATTCATTTTAAGAATTTAACTTATTTTTATCATTATAAATCTTACTTTTCTACAGCTGTTTTTAATATCATTCTACAATCATCATAATCATGATGTGAATATAAGGTCATATCTTATCGTAAACAGCCATCTCGGTTGATCTTGCATCGCCATCAAAATTGCAAAACGAATGCATCTGCTTGGTGGCGGCCGTTTCTGCAACATTGCTCTCCGGACATCATGCATCACAGCTGACGTCGAGATATGGTGCGTGGATGCGTCTGACCTCTGACCTTTGGCGCAACGAGATTTATGCGTTGCTGTTGGTCACGACGGCGGAGAAGGAAGAGAAGAGAGTAGGAAGAAGAAGGTAGGAAAGAAGGAGGGAGGTGAGCGCGGCAGAGAGTAAGTGAAAGGCAGGGAAGGAAAGCAAGGCAAAAAAACAAATGAAAGGCAAGCTTATTAAGGAGGAGGTGGGCAGAAGGTTGGACCCCCGGAATCAGGGGCTGTCTAAGATGGCGAGGCGAGACAGACGCGAAGGGCGCGTGGGTCGTGGTGGCGGGGTGGGGGGGGGGCGCGGGGGTGGGGCGATGAGGGAGAGGGAGCGAGTGAGAGACGGCGATCAGCGAGCCTCCATCAATCCCCCCTCCTCTCTCTTTTTCGCTCCTTTTCCTCTTCTTCTCTTCTTGTCTTTATCTCTTTCTCTTTCTCTCTCTCTCTCTGCTCTCTCGACGCCCGCCGCCCCGCCGCGCACGCGGCGGGGCGAAGGGGCGGGCGAGGGAAGAGGGGAGCAGGGGGGGGCGGGGGAGGAGAGAAGAGCAAGAGTCAGCAGAGCCGCGGAGCGGTGGGGGAGAGCGAGGAGAGCGAGAGAGCGAGCCACGCGCGCGAGCCCGAGCTAGCGAGCGCGCCGCAGCGACCGCCTCTTTTATTATTTTAATCTCTCTCGCTCTCTCGTCTCTTTCTCCCCTCTTCCCTTTTTTTTCTCTCTCTCTTTCTCTTCTCTCTCTCTCTCTATTTTCTCTCTCTCTCTCTTTTCTCTTTCTCTCTCTCTTTCTCTCTCTTTCTCTCTTGTTTCGCTCTCTCTCTTTCTTTTCTTTTTCTTTTTTCTCTCTCTCTCTCTCTCTCTCTCTCTCTCTCTCTCTCTCTCTCTCTCTCTCTCTCTCTCTCTCTCTCTCTCTCTCTCTCTCTCTCTCTTTATCTTCCTCTCTCTCTCTTTCTTTCTCTTTCTCTTGCTCTTTCTCTTCCTCTCTTTCTTTCTCTTTCCCTCTTTCTCTCTCTCTCTCTCTCTCTCTCTCTCTCTCTCTCTCTCTCTCTCTCTCTCTCTCTCTCTCTCTCTCTCTCTCTCTCTCTCTCTCTCCCTCCCTCTCTCTCTCTCTCCCTCTCTCTCTCTCGCTTGCATCTACGACTCGCAACAGAACCAAATCACTGCCACTCAACCCTGACTTCACCCAACACAACCACACACCCATTTGCCACTTACCTAAACCCCTTAAACCTAACCTAACCCCCTTAACCCTTACCTAAACCCCCTTAACCCTTACCTAAACCCCTTAACCCTTACCCAAACCCCTTAAACCTTAAACAAATACCATATGCCATTTCTGCGTTCTCCTCCGCCATCTAGAAAACCCCTTTCGCTATCGCACTCACTGAATCGCAAGCGAACGCCCTTCACACACATTCGTGGGCGTCTCGCGTGGGCGGCGGCGGAGCAGACACGCCCCGGCAGCTGGGCGTGCTCCACAAACACACTTTGGGGGCTACACATATCGCGGGCGACACGGGCGCCTAGTGTTCCCGAGTTGCATGTTGACTCGAGTGCAACGGGTAGCATGTTAGTAGTACGCATGTGTGTTAAAGTCATCAGAAGGGAGTAGAAACAAGCGCATAGGCGGGAGAGAGAGGGAGAGAGAGAGGGAGAGAGAGAGAGAGAGAGAGAGAGAGAGAGAGAGAGAGAGAGGGAGAGAGAGAGGGAGAGAGAGAGAGAGAGAGAGAGAGAGAGAGGAGAGAGAGAGGGAGAGAGGGGGAGAGGGAGGATAGGAGGAGAAGAGGTAGAGAGAGAGGATAGAAGGAGAGAGAGAGAGGGAGAGAGAGAGAGGGAGGGAGGAGAGAGGAGGAGAGGAGAGGGGAGAGAGGGAGAGAGAGAGAGAGAGAGAGAGAGAGAGAGAGAGAGGGAGAGGGAGAAGGAGAGGAGGGGGGGAAGAGAAAGGAGGGGGAGAGTGAAAGAGAGAGAGAAAAGGAAAAGGAAGGAGGGAAGGAAAGGAGAGAGAGAGAGAGAAAGAGAGAGAGAGGGGGAAGAGAAAGGAGGGGCAGAGGGGGAGAGTGAAAGAGAGAGGGAAAGGTGGGGGGGAAATGACGGAGGGAGAGGGGGTGGGAGGAAGAGAGAAGGAGGAGAGAGAGAGAAAGAGAGGAGGAGAGTGGGGGTGAAGAGCAGAGGGGGAAAGAAAGAGAGAACTGGAAAGAAAGAGGAGGGAGAAAGAGAGAGAGAGAGAGAGAGAGAGAGAGAGAGAGAGAGAATGAGGAACGTCAACAATTATTCACCACTTCCCTGTGTTTATCAACCACCACAAAGCATTTCATATGAACCGCAGCCACCGCAAAACCGACACACCAACAACATATACATATATATACAATAGAAAGAGGAAGAGGGGAAATTTAAGAGAAAACTATCACCCATTTTTCAACCACAACGAATCGTCTCATTCAACCACAATAATTCATGGTTAGATCTCGTTCTCACGACAGATCAAACAACCGCACAACCACACAACCACACACCCTAACCACATTCACACTAAATAAAGTATGTACTGCAGTTTTGGTTGAAGTGTCGTCAACCATAGTCAACCACACAGGCAGAAAATTAGACTACAAATCGTAATTTTATTTTGTGGTCAAATCAGGCAAGAGGTTGATGGATATAGATAGATAGATAGATAGGTGTGTGTGTTTGTTTGTTTGTTTGTTGTGTGTGTGTGTGTTTGTTTGTTGTGTGTGTGTGTGTTTGTTTGTTGTGTGTGTATGTTTGCTGTGTGTGTGTGTGCGGGCATGTGCGTGTGTGTACGTGTGTGTGTTTACTGTATGTGTGTGTGAGTGCATGTAATTCCAAATAAAGTAAAACATAAATAAAAACCGAGCCTCCAAAGTCAAAACACAAAAACAAGACAAAAACAAAAGCTTCGTTTGGCCGTGACACTGCGCTCGGCACCTCCCAAGGCTAGACGCAAGACTGGCGTTGCTTGCCAGGCTTTAAGTATGATTTGATATGACGTCTCGAGAAGGTCTGAAAAAAAAAAAGTTAAGATGACTATCGCCGGGGCTTCCCTAATTGTCTTGGTAGGACCAATGGTGGATGTTTTAAGGCGGGCCTATACCCCTTGGCTGCCCCTTATTGTCGGACCTGCCCAAATGAGGAGAGGCTGTTTAAGGCGCGGTGGTGCTTCGCTTTAGGGTAGAGAGGAGAGGTGTTTTACGGCGGGTGCTACGCTTAGGGGCGCGGGAGAGGTAGTGTGCTTGTATGTCACACACGCACACACAACACAGACACACACACACACAACATGAACGAAACATAAATTATAAAACGAAAAATAAGAACTATTAAAAAGCATAAAACCAAAACACACACAAATAAACACATACATACATAAAAATAAGCACACGCACGCATGCACACAAGCATACACAGACACTCACAAACACAAACACACACACAGGCACACACACACAAACGCACACACAGACATAAACACATACAGAAACACACACACAAACGCACACACAGACATAAACACATACAGGCACATACACACAAACGCACACACAGACATAAACACATACAGGCACACACACACAAACGCACACACAGACATAAACACATACAGGCACACACACACAAACGCACACACAGACATAAACACATACAGGCACACACACACAAACGCACACACAGACATAAACACATACAGGCACACACACAAACGCACATACAGACAGAAACACAACACACAACAACACACAAACATAAATAATCGCACACACAGACATAAACACATACAGGCACACACACACAAACGCACACACAGACATAAACACATACAGGCACACACACACAAACGCACACACAGACATAAACACATACAGGCACACACACACAAACGCACACACAGACACAAACACACACAGGCACA
>NW_028234425.1:2078461-2081779 GCF_977035675.1 Penaeus japonicus | reverse complement strand
ACGAATAACACAAATCCCACAAACGACACACGAATAAACCGGAAGCCAACGAACTTGGACACACGAAACCCACCAAACGACACACGAATAAACACGAACCACGACTGGGACACACGAACCAAACGACACACGAATAACACGAAACCCACAAACGACACACGAAACCCACAAACGACACACGAATAACACGAAACCCACAAACGACACACGAATAACACGAAACCCACAAACGACACACGAATAACACGAAACCCACAAACGACACACGAATAACACGAAACCCACGAACTGGACACACGAAACCCACAAACGACACACGAATAACACGAAACCCACGAACTGGACACACGAAACCCACAAACGACACACGAATAACACGAAACCCACAAACGACACACGAATAACACGAAACCCACAAACGACACACGAATAACACGAAACCCACGAACTGGACACACGAAACCCACAAACGACACACGAATAACACGAAACCCACAAACGACACACGAATAACACGAAACCCACAAACGACACACGAATAACACGAAACCCACGAACTGGACACACGAAACCCACAAACGACACACGAATAACACGAAACCCACAACCGACACACGCATCACACGAAACCCCCACACCACACACGAATACACCGAAACCCACAACCGACACACGCATAAACGAAACCGCCGAAACTGGACACACGAAACCCACAAACGACACACGTTAACACAAAACCCACAAACGACACACGAATAACACGAAACCCACGAACTGGACACACGAAACCCACAAACGACACACGAATAACACGAAACCCACAAACGACACACGAATAACACGAAACCCACAAACGACACACGAATAACACGAAACCCACAAACGACACACGAATAACACGAAACCCACAAACGACACACGAATAACACGAAACCCACAAACGACACACGAATAACACGAAACCCACAAACGACACACGAATAACACGAAACCCACAAACGACACACGAATAACACGAAACCCACAAACGACACACGAATAACACGAAACCCACAAACGACACACGAATAACACGAAACCCACAAACGACACACGAATAACACGAAACCCACAAACGACACACGAATAACACGAAACCCACGAGCGACACACAAATCCCACAAACGACACACGAATAACACGAAACCCACTGACGACACACGAATCCCACGAACGACACCATGAACATCTATCTATCCCTCAGAGCATCGGCTTAAGCAACGACACCACGACCTAATCAAGCACAGTCACCACACGTCATCACTAAGATCATGATGACCAAGCTTTCACCAACATCACTGCCGAGTCATCATCGCCATCATCATCATCACAACAACTCCCCCCTCCCCCTTTCCCCCCTTCCTCCCCCTTCCCCCCGACACGAAAACCTTTTAAAAGAAAGTGATGACCCAAACACTCTCGGATCAGCATTGGAGTCAGCATTAAGCATGATCAGTATGTGTGATGCTGAGGTGGCTTGTGCTGTCTGAGGTTAATTTGAGATTTGAGAGAAAGATTTTTTTTTTTTTTTTTTTTTTTTTTCTTTTTTTTTTTTTTGAGATGAGGTGTGGGGATTTGATGGGTTGGTGTGGGATGAGGGGGGGAGTGTGGAGGAGGGGGAGAGGGAGGGAGTTGTGGAGGAGGGGAGAGGGAGGGAGTGGAGGAGGGGAAAGGGAGGGAGTGGAGGGGGGGATGGGAAGGGAGTGGAGGAGGGGAGAGGGGAGGGAGTGGAGGGAGGAAAAGGGAAAGGAATGGAAGGAGGAAAAGGGGAATGGGAGGGGGGGGAGGGTCGGGGGGGTGGTGTAGGGTAGGTGGGGGGTAGTGGTGGTTAAGCGGGGTGGTAGTGGGTGGTGGGGGGGGTGGGGTGTGGTAGGTTTGGTGGGGGTGGGGGGGTGTGGGGGGGTGGGGGGGTGGGGGGTGGGGGGTTTACGGTTGGTGGTGGGGTGGTTGGGGGGTGGGGTTGGTTTTGTGGGGGTTGGTGGTGGGTAGCGGGGGGAGGTGTGGGGGGGGGAGTGGTTTAGGTGTGTGGGGTGGTACGGTGCGGTAAGGGGGTGGGGGGGGGTTTAGGTAGGTTGGGTTGGGTGGCTGGTGGTTGGTTGGGTGGGTAGTAGGTAGGTGGGTAGGGGGGTTGGTTATTTAAGGTGGGGTGGGTTGGGGGGTGGGCGTAAGGGGGGTAGGGGTGGGGGGGTTCGGTGGGGTAGGGGTTTGTGGGTAAAGGGAGGGAGAGGAGAGGGGAATGGGAAGGGAGTGGAGGGGGGGAAAGTGAGGGAGTAGAGGAGGGAAAGGAAGGGAGAGGAGGGGGGGGGGAAGGGTAGGGAGGTGAGGGACGAAAAGGGAGGGAGTAGAGGAGGGAAAGGAAGGGAAGGTGAGATGGTGGATGGGGGAAAAGGGAAGGGGAAAGGAAGATTAATTTTTTGGAGGGAGAAGAGGAAGATGGAGAGGGGAGAGGAAAAGAGAAGAGGAAGATGGAAGGGGGGAGAGGAAAAGAAAAGGAAAGGAGGGAGTATGGAAGAGCCCACAGAAAGGGGAAGAGAAGAGAAAATAGGGAGAGAAATGAACCGGTTACATACACCATGTACAGTTGTACACCCCTCCACACGTACACAACTTTATGTATACCAATCGACGCACACATACCCCCACCCCCCATCCCACCCCCACCCCGCACACACGTGACAGAAAGATAGCAAAAGGAATTAAAGGTGAAGATGAGGAAATAACGAGTAATTATAAGTTTTATGGATTCCTGGTCATATCTTACCCTCATTTTTTTTTTTTTTTTTTATATAAGGGTAGGTGGATCATACTGTTTTTTTATTTATTTGTTTTTTGTTTGTTTGTTTGTATGTTTATGTTTTGGTTTTTGTTTGGTTGTTTGTATGTTTATGTTTTGTTTTTGTTGTTTGTTTGTATGTTTATGTTTGTTTGTTTGTATGTTTATGTTTTGTTTTCGTTGTTTGTTTGTTTGTTTTTTCAATAGTATTTTCAACTTATAAATGAGGATGGTGATTCTGGTGTTATCGTGCAAATTTGTTACTGCAACAGCTACTTTATTTTTTTTCATTTTTTTTATTTTATTAACGGTTGTTGTTGTTGTTTTTTTCACTGTTATTATCATCTGTGTTTGTTGTTTTTATTTTTGTTTTGTTTTATTTAATCCTCATCGTCACTGTTATCATCCTCTTTATCAACCTCTTCCTTTTCCCTTTTTTCATTCTTCTTGTTCTCTTTCTTATCCTCCTTCTTCTTCTTCTTCTCTTTCTTATCCCCCTTCTCCTT
>NW_028234425.1:2030961-2073461 GCF_977035675.1 Penaeus japonicus | reverse complement strand
GTGTGTATGTATGTATGTATGTCTGTATATATCTATATCTATATATCTATGTATCTATATATCTATATCTATATCTATATATATATCTATATATATATACACACATATATATGAAAGAGATAGAGAGAATGTTTATGTATATATGAAATGTATATGTATGTATGTATATATGTACATATATATATATATATATATATATATATATATATATATATATATATATACATATATATACACATATATATGTGTGTGTGTGTGTGTGTGTACACGTCCATACATATGATATGAGCGAGTGAAAAACTCGAAAAACTGCTGTTATTATTCACCATTTAAACAAACAAACAAGCATGTCGAAACATGGTAGAAATGATCAGGTTCAGAGTGTAGAAAAGGTCAGGTGGAAGGGGGGGAGGGGGTGAAGAGAGGTCAGATATGTAGGGTGTGGGATATGGGAGGGGGGGAGGGGGCACGAGGAGGCAAAGAGGCAAAGACAGGTCAAGTAGGGTCGAGTTATCGGGGTCAATGGATAGGGGATGGGAGGAAATGGGGAAAAAAGGTCAAAGAAGAGGAATGGAAAGAGGTAGAAAGGATTAAGAGAAGAGAATAAATGAGAAGGATAAAAACAGTAAATAGAAGAGAATAGAGGGAGGTAGGAGGGGCATGGAGAGACAGAAGGAAAGGGGGAATGAGAAAGAAGAAAATAATGAGAAAGGAGGAAGGGGATGAGGAAGAGAAGAAAGACGAGAAGGAACATGAAGAAAGTGGAGACAGAACAAGGAGAAAGAGGTAAAAAAAAATACAAATAACAAACAGGAAAAAAAAGAACAAAAATAAGAAAGAGTAAAAAGAAAGTGCAGAAAGAATAAGAACGAAGAGGAGACGGGGGAAAGAAGGATAAGAGGAGAGAGAAGTAAAAAAAATAAAGTGGTAGTAGGGAGTGTGTGTGGGGGGAGGGGGGGGGGACCAGTCCCGACGCACCTCTTGAGAAGTTACTAATGCGTGCACTAACTTCATAATGATTAGTGACAGCTATTCCTAGTCTACAGCCTTATCAAATTCACTTGCCTGTCATCATTTTTTTTTATTCAGATGAAGGTTATTTAAGGTCTTTTTAGGTATTTTAATCCGTTTATTTGTTGTATATTGTCTTTTGTTATTAATAAGAAAAGGAATTGGTATATCTTTTTTTTTTCTTGTTATCGAATTATGAAATTGACATCGGAATTATTCATAAGGTTATGAGTTGCCGATATGTTTTTTTTCTTAATTTTTCCCTAAACATTTTCAAAACTATGATCAAAAGTTAAAGGTGAATTATGTTCTTTAATACCACCGTGTTGTGTTTTTAAAAAATAATTGTGGAGATAAAGGCATTTTTAAAACCAGTACGGGTGGCATTAGATTACAAAGGAGATTAAACTGAAGAAAAATACTATCCTAACAATTTGAAAATACGAGGTTGCCTAATCATGCTTATTATGAGAATTAGAAAATAATAATAATTAAAAAAGTCCTAAATTCTTTTCTGTAAAATGATGAGTAATTTTGATATATAATGGTATCAATTATTTGAAATTTATTACCAACAATAAATAAACACTACTTCTTTACTCTATGATATATGATTTACATTAATTACCCGGATGAATTGACGTTTGAGAAATTAAAACTATATATCGTTAATACGTACTGGATAGAATTCATAGTGTATTCACTTTCGAAACACAGAAGCAGACACACACACACTAACTCTAACTCTCTCTCACTCACTCACTCTCTCTCTCTCTCTCTCTCTCTCTCTCTCTCTCTCTCTCTCTCTCTCTCTCTCTCTCTCTCTCTCTCTCTCTTCTCTCTCTCTCTCTCTCTCTCTCTCTCTTCTCTCTCTCTCTCTTCTCTCTCTCTCTCTCTCTCTCTCTCTCTCTCTCTCTCTCTCTCTCTCTCTCTCTCTCTCTCTCTCTCTCTCTCTCTCTTCCACAAACACACAGATACACACACACACACACAAACACCCACACAAACACAAACTACCCCCACACACAAACACACACCCATACAAACAAACAAACACCCACACAATCAAACACACAAACAATCCCCCCCCCACACACACACACACACCACCCCAAACACAAATACTAAAACACGAAATAAAAAACCCAACCTACGCAACCCACCTACTGCCGCGTTGAAATAGAGGAACACGACGTAACACCATAGAGGAACACGACGTAACACCCTGTAACACGCTATGATAACAAGAACACGATAACTCCCAGAATTTCGTATATTTTACGGGACTGTTATTACCTACGCAAGGATGACGTCACGCTCCGTAGAACGCCTGTGGATCGGTGTCGATATGTACAAAAAAAAAGAATATAAAAAAGGAAAAAGGTTATGATGTAATTGTGTTTGGCTGTGTGATGTGTGAAGGGTAGGGGGAGAGGGAAGGGGAAGGAGGTTGAGAAAGGGGGGGGGATAGGTTCAATTGTGATGACTTATTATGATGATGATAGTAATAATAATAATGATAATATTGATGATAATAATAATGATAACAGTGATGATAATAATAATGATAACATTGATGATAATAATAATGATGATATTGATGATAATAATAATGATAATATTGATGGTAATAATAATGATAATATTGATGATAATAATAATGATAATAATGATGATAATAATAATGATAATATTGATAATATTGATAATAATAATAATTATAATATTGATAATGATAATAATGAAAATATTGATAGTAATAGTAATAATAATAACAATAATGACGACAATAATGATAATAATTATAATTATGATGTAAACAATAATGATTTAAACAATCATGATAGTGGTGACAATGATAATGACTATAGTAATAACAATAACGATTATGATAATAATTATGATAAATATGATAATGATAATGAAGATGGTACGAAAGAAAATGATTAAGATAATACAGATAATGATGAAAAAAATAATGATTATGATAATAATAATGATTATGATGGTATTAATGATAATGATGATGATAATAATAATAATAATAATAATAACAATGATAATAATAACAATAATAATAACAATAATAATAATAATAACAATAATAACAATAATAATAATAATAATAATAATAATAATAAACATAACAGTACATAATAGATAATGGAGACGGGGGGAGGAGGGGGGCATAGGAACGAGGGAAGGGCGGTTAGGGAGTAGGGGAGGGGGGGGAGGGAGAAGGGGGAAGGGGGAAGGGTTGAAAAAAAGACTTATATCAACTCACAATCGTATTGATCTCACTTGCAATCAGTGGCGGAACGGCATTCAGTTGCGTGAAAAGTGAGAGTGAATAATTTAGTGCAACTGAGAGTGTTAGTTACCTGTGTTTTTCGACTGACGAGATAATTTGATTGTAACTGGTTGTGTATGGTTAGTGTTTTTTTGTTTTTTGTTTTGATATGTAATTCTGTGTTTTTGTGGGCGTTGGTGTGGGTATTTGTGTTTCTTTGTGGGTGGATATTTGTTGTGGTTAGTTAAGCAGTGGTGTTGATATGATTTGGATTAGAAATTCGATCAAATTGGATATAAAATTCGATAAATTTGGATGTGAAAAAGGGCGTAGATATTTTGAAGTCAACTACCAATATCATGACGTCACTTTTAAAACATATTTTGCTGTTCCAAGATGTCTTCTAACAACAAACAAGCTTACGTCATAATTTAGAACACAGTGGCTCTTCATACGCAAAAAATAAAAAACAGCAAAGTATATGACTTTCAAAAAATAAAAAGGAATGGATAAGTTAAAAAGAAGAAGCGGGCGTGCAGACGAGCGTAAAGAAATGAGTCATATGAAATATCTCTCTCTTCTGTCTGGGTCGTCTCTCTCTCTCTCTCTCTCTCTCACTCTCTCTCTCTCTCTCTCTCTCTCTCTCTCTCTCTCTCTCTCTCTCTCTCTCTCTCTCTCTCTCTCTCTCTCTCTCTCTCTCTCTCTCTCTCTCTCTCTCTCTCTCTCTCTCTCTCTCTCTCTCTCTCTCTCTCTCTCACTCACTCTCTCTCTTCTCTATCTTTCTTTCTTTCTCTCTATTTCTCTCTCTCTCTCTACCTTCCCTGGCGTCTTGTCTCGTTTGGGTCTCAAAGTACTTCGTCATCCGCTGATTTAGTCGTGGGTTGTGGAGGTTTTTGAATGTTTCTCTTTTGTTTTGGCTTTTTTTTTAGTCCTATGCAGGAAATAACAACTCGAGAGGGAGTTTTGCATGGGTAGCTCAAGTCCCTAAAGCTCATTTCCTGCAGAAGGGAAATGCCTTTTGCAGATGAGTTGAACTTGGTCATGGGGTATTTTTTGTCTTCCATACTGATGAGTATCTTACCATGAATTGCTCATAACCCTTTTAAACAACCACAAGAAAACACTCGCCTCCAATAGCGAGTGGTTCAATATATACCATATATAAACCTCTAAATTTCAAAAATCCGATTTCCACCAAAGCAATTCAGGCCGATAAGCAAACGACTCAATTCAAAGAACAAGTCTTCAAAGTAAGAAGGGTTTTGTCTCCCGATCTCAAAGGTGGTTCTTGTCTGGTAAGAAATAGTTCTCAAAGCTATTTCCTTTTCGTGTACAAAGGCTCTGCGCGGAGTTTCGTGGTCGTAGACAGCAGACTCGCTCCGTCCTCTGGAATTTATCATTACCGGATACCGTATTTACTACGAGTTAATGAAACGGGCCATTGCTCTTTCGCCGTCGCTGGGCGGGCTTTCCGCTCCGGCTGTCGGGAAAGAGGCCGGTTTTAGGTTTCGTTTGGTCATGGAAAGCAAGAGAGAGTCCTCTTCGAAATGGCTTTGTCAAGTAAGAAGAAAATATATAACGCCTGATGAACACTGAACTTTGGCTGGCAAGAGTCGGGGCAATTTCATTCACCTCCCCCTCCCCTCCCCCCTCTCCCGTTCTTCTCCCCCCTCCCCCCCTCTCCCTCGGATCCTTCCCTCCCTCCCTCCCTCCCTCCCTCCCCAGCCTCTCCCGTCCCCTCCCCTCCCTCCCCCCTCCCCTCGAGTGGTGGACATGGTGGTCGCCCTTTCGAGCTCGCTGATTGGTCGCCTCGCTCCGCCCCCAGTGTAGTTCGGAGCGGTTCGGCCCGACTGCCGCCTGTGACCATTTCGTATTTTTACTTTATTTTACATCGCTCCTCCATCGTATTCCTCCAATCCTGAAATACCAGCATAGAAACCTACCCCCTCGATCTATTCAGCGAAGGAAAAAGAGCATGAGAGGTAAAATAGCGAAGGAATAAGACGAGAATCCTCCCTTGCTGGCGAAACGGGCGCGTTGGCAACCGGGGCGAGGAGGAGCGCGTTCCTCCCCCGAGCGAGACCCGGGCGCACTTCTCGAGGGCGAGCCGAGGTCGAAACAGGTAAGCTTTGCGGCGCTGCGACGGACGCCTTCCTTCCCCCTTCCCCCGCCCCGTAACCCATCCTATTTTTCATTCTTTCCCTATTGCTTCGTAAGGATTTAGTCGGTTGGAGTATCTATCGTCCCTCGATCCTTTTTTTTCTCTCAAAGTCTTTCTCCTCCTCCTCCCCGGTGCTCCCATTTTCCCACAAAAAAAGAAAAAAAAATCTTCGTTCTTTCTCTCTCTCTCTCGTCCGCCCCCCTCTCTCTCTCCCCCCCCATCCCCACTTCCTCCTCCTCCCCTCCCCTCCCTCCTTCCCCCCCCTCTTAAAAGGGAGATTATTCCCTTGTGTTGCGTTGAAATTCCGGCTTTAAAACTCGCCAAGAGGAACCGCGAGTGCAAAGTGTGGACCGTCGACTTCTGCAACGAGAGCTCACGGTATATCGGCGTGGACGTGCGTGCAACATACATACATACATACATATTTGTGTATCTATCTTGTTATTCCTTTGTGTTTTGTGTGTGGAACGGCCATGATATTGATGATGATCATGATGATGAAGGTTGCAAATTTTGGTATTTCGGTTCTCTTATGTTGCAAGAAAGTGTATGGAAGTGTGGGAAGCCGTTATTATTAAAAAACACTCACAACATGCACATATATACACCAGGCTGAGGTTGGCGAACGGGAAGAGGGAAGAGGAAGAGAGCGAGACAAAGGAAAAGCTCGACCAACGTTTTTGTGGGGGAGGTGTGCGCTGGAAATGGCATCCTGGTTCGGAATCTATTGTATTTTATTCCCCTTCTCTAAGGTAATCCTATTTCGATCTTCATTTCAATTGGAATTAAGACTCTCGGTGTCTCTGGGTACACGTAGCCAGAAGAAAAAGAAGTTAAACGGCAGTTCTTTAATATAAAAAGCTTTAAAATCTCAAGAAAAGGAAGTTCGAGGTGTTTTGTGTGTGAATAAACTTCAATTATTCGGCATTTTTGGAAAGTGCTAATCCGGCAGTGACTCCTCCCCGAAGACCGGCACGTCAGAATAGTTTGTTTGTTTCAGTTGAGCTTTTTCAGTGCTTCAGTGAAATGCTTCTTATCAAGTGATGCAGTGAGTGAGATTTGGCAAGACCTTTTGGTGAATGTGAAGAAGACTTAATCTTGAAGGCGAGTCCCAGCCGGCGAGTGGCGAGTGTGTGGGGGGGAGGGAGGGAGGGGGAGGGGTAGGGGAATGTGTCTTGGAACCGAATGAACGAGGGGGAAGAAGAAGAAGAGGAGGAGGAGGAGGAAGAGGAGAAAGAGTGCGTAATCCTATCAAAAGTGAGCATAAATCCAGATGAAAGTAGACCGGAAGTGCCGGCCGAACGGACACTGTGCGTCGAGAAAGAGTGCGAGCGTGGAAAGAGGCCTAGATAGAGGAGGTCAAGACACTCCTGGTGGCTGAAGGAGCCTCGTTGGTTGGGCCTAGCGAGGAGGGAGGAGGAGGAGGATGGCAGAGGTTGTGGGCGAGTGAGTCCTTGTCTGTGAAGATGGAGGGGGAGGGGGAAGGGAGGGAGAGAGAGGGGGGTGGGGTTGGAAAATGGGAGGGAGGGGAAGGTAGGTAGGTGGGTTAGGGTGGGAGGTAGGATGGTTGGTTTAGGGGAGGGGGGTGGTGTTAGGGACGGGAGGGAGGGGAGGGAGTGAGGTAGGTAGGATGGCTGGGGGGAGGAGGTAGGAAGGTAGGGGTGGGAGGGAGGGAGGGAGGGGAGGGATGGATGGCCGCGTTTGGGTCGGTGCTGCCATCTGTCGCCGCTAGGTGGCGTTGGGGTGTAGGATTTTTTTCTCTTCAAAAATTTTGAGGGATTTTAATTTCTGCGAATTTTTTTTATCCAATTCTAGTCCTACAGTTTGGTTGGTTTTGATTTTTTTTAATGCCATGTGAGGGAACTTGGTTTAACTTGGTTTTTGTTTGTACATTCGTTTGTTCATTCGTCGGGATATCCTTACGTATGGTAGACTGACTGACTGGCTTAGGATTTGGCAGGTCAACCTCCCGAGATGGGCTGGCGGGCGGGCGGGAGGGAGGGAGGGAGGGCGGGCAGGCAGGCGAGCGCGCCATGTGGGTGGTG
Organism: Penaeus japonicus; assembly: GCF_977035675.1. Classification (NCBI taxonomy): domain Eukaryota; kingdom Metazoa; phylum Arthropoda; class Malacostraca; order Decapoda; family Penaeidae; genus Penaeus; species Penaeus japonicus. The sequence goes on along the minus strand of NW_028234425.1, from coordinate 2,065,954 downwards.
GTGGTGGTGGTGCGCGCCCGCAACATCCATCCACCAGCTACCCAACCTTTCTGACGCCTCCCTCTCCCCCCATCCCTCCCTCTCCTCCCTCCGTCCCTCTCCTCCTCCCTCCTCCCTCTCCTCCCCCCTCCTCCCTCTCCTCCCCATCCCTCTCCTCCTTCCCCCCCATCCCTCCGTCCCTCTCCTCCTCCCTCCATCCCCCTCCATCCTCTGTCCACCCCACCCTCCCGTCCTCTCATATCCCCTCCCCCCCTACCTTCCTCCTCCCCCTCCCCCCTCAACACTCAAAACCGCCTGCTGTTCCTTGTTGCTTCTCGCCTCCAGAGTTCTGTTTATATATCGAGCTTTTGTGGTATTTATTGGATTGTTTTTGTGTCTAAGTGTTCCGTTTTGTTTTGTAGGGGCGTTTTTGGTTTTGTTTGTGAAAGAAAATCGATCCGGTTCTGTAAAGGAACTTGTTGCTTACTCTTATTATTTGTTCCTTTCTTGGCCAGCTTCTCACTGTCTAATATTTCTTGCTATTTTTTTTTTTTACAAATAGCTCTTTCTTCTTCACTTGATCCATTTTTCTTTTTTAAATTCTGTTCCCCTCTTCTCTTTCTCTCCCTCCCCTCCCCCCTCCCCCCTCCTGTCTCTCTCTCTCCCTCTCCCCGGTTTTTATTTACTTCGTTAGCCAGTCCCATTTAGCAGTTAGACGTGTCTCCTCTCTCGCCTTATCTCTACCTCCACTTACCGTCTTCATTCTCTCGTTCTCTCTTCCCTGTGTCGTCCCAGTCTTCTCAAGGGCCCTTCTCGCGTCTTTCGCCATCTTTAACTTTTTTTTTTCTTAACTGCATTTTGTGGGGTAGGGTTGCTTTTGTATTTCGTTTGTGCTTTGTTACTTTCCCCATTTTTGTTGAATTTTACCTTTCCTCCTCCTCTTCTGGTGGATTAGGTAATGTTTGTTGGAGTTTTGTTTTTGTTTGTAACTGGCCATTGACGTTATCATATCTTATCTCTCTTTCCAGGCGTGATGAGGTATCTCTGACGACGGCAAGGAAGTGAGGGAGAGCGTGAGGAGGAGAGAGAGAGAGAGTGAGACAAGAGCGGCGCGGAAGAGAGCGAGAGGCAGCCCCTCAGAAGACAAGAGACAGTGAGAGAGAGAGAGGGAGAAGGACTAGTCGTTGCGGTCAGGAGAGCGAGAGAGGAGCGGCTGCGGGTAGACGAGGCAGCGAGAGGAAGGTGGTGGTGGTGGAGGCGGAGGCGGCGGCGACGGTGGTGGTGTGTGCGTGCGTGTGTGTGAGCGCGCACGCGAGTGTCAGCCAGCCACGCCAGTCTTCTTCGTGTTACTTTCTCGACGTCCTGCTGCCATGCGTCCTGCCCGGTAACGACCTGGCACATGAGTGACGTCGACCAGAGCCTGCGTCAGCTCCTGGCTTCCTACGACTCGGCAGCGGCACGACCCAGACAGCCCCAGAACCAAAGGTGAGGCCACGACTGGAACGACACGTGGGGCGGGGGCGAGGGAACGAGTGCGTGCGTTTGTGTGCGTGTGTGACTGTACGTCTTGCTTGGGGCCAGTCAGGGAGGGAGAGGAAGGGGGGCGGGGTACGTGCGACTGACTGTGTGCGCGTCTTCTGTGCGAATGTGCTAGATTAGGAAGGGGGAGGGGGGTAGGGAGGGAGGGAGGTCATATGTGCGCGTATGTACTAGACTAGGGAGGGATAATGGGGGGGGGTCGTGTGGTAGGTTAGGGAGGGCAGGGCAGGGTAGGGACAGGGCAGGATAGGGGGTTCAAACGGTTCAAAGCAGTTAGGATTACCAGTCAGCTCTTCGCCGAAATCCACTTTCTTGGAATCTGTATTTCCAAGACCATCATTCTAGGAGCAGCATAGAAGTACTCCTTAGGCTCATTAACCCTCGTACTAGGTCGAAATAGACTAGAAATCCAGTAGATAGAACAACCGCCCTTTGACTGAGCTGCGAGAGAACAAGGGAATAGACGGAGCCTCCCAAGACGGGACACGAGGGCACCGCCTGCCAAGTACGAGTCGGTGCGGGCGCCAATCTTGCAGACGGAGGACAAGGCGTGTACTGTGGTCCTCCTCCCGGAAGTTGCACGATTCTACATTGGGTGTTGCAAGACAGACGCTAAAGAAAGAAGGGACACGTTATAAGAGGAATGGAAGTTTTGGGATATATTTAGGTGTTTGTGTGTCTGTGTGTTTGCTTTTGTATACATGTTTTTTTTGTGGATTATGTATATATATTTTAAGTTTTATTTTGTGTTCGACTTTTTATTTTCTGTATGTGGGTTTTATTTCTAATAATGCAGGGCCCGGTTCAAAAAGAGTACCCAGTCAAATTGTCATGAACAGATTTCTTGAACTCCTGGCCTTGGAAGTGATGTGTTTTTTGTTTTGCTTTTTTTTTACTACTCGTTCTTAGGACAAACCTAATATTACCGAAGGCCAGAAACACGTGTCGTTTATATATTTTCAGCATTTATTATTTTCTCAATTTAATTTTTAAGTCTTGGGTAATTATTTTCCTTATGTAATGGTGGCTATCTCGGGGCGATTCCCGGGAAGTGAACTACATAATGTGCAGCATCCTGGCTTGTAGAGGATGCACTGGTCGCCTACCGTCATTATGCTGTTGAAACAATCAAGCCACTTCAGCAAGCCCACATGACTGAGGGGGTTCGGGGTTGGGGTTGGGGGCTGGGGGGGGAGGGGAGTGGGGGTGTAGTGTAGTGTGGCCAAGTGTCGGACTTGGCAAGGAGGGTGGGTGGGGTGAGGGAGGGAGGAGGGGGAGTGTTAAGGGCGAGCGGGAGATAGATGGAGGGGTGGGGTGGGGGGAGGGTAGAAGGGGAAAGGGGAGTCAAGAATTGGACTGTTGCGGAGTGAGTAAAGGAGGCATTGTAACCCATCTCTCCTTCTCTCCCCTCTCTCCCCTCTCTCCTCTCTCCTCCCTCCCTCCTCCCCTCCCTACCTCCTTCTCCTTCTCCTCTCCTTCCCTTCCTCCCTCCCTCCTCTTCCTCCCCCCTCCTCCTCTTCCCTCACCTCCTCCTCTTCCTTCCCTCCTTTCCCCCTCCTCTCTCCTCCCTCCTTCCTTCCTCCTTTCCCCTTCCTTCCTTCCCCTCACCCCTCCTCCCATTACCCCTTCCTTCTTTCCTTCCCTCCTTCCCCTCACCCCTCCTCCTCTTTCCCCTCACCCCTCCTCCTCTTTCCCTCCCCTCCTCCCTTCCTCCTCCCCTTCCTTCCTTCCCTTCCTCCTTCCTCTCCCTCCCCTCCTTCCCTTCCTCTTCCCTCCCCCTCCTCCTCCTTCCCCCTCCCTCCTCCTTTCCCCCTTCTCCTTCCCCTTCCTTCCCCTCCTACCCCTCACCCCTTCCTTCCCCTCACCCCCTCCTTCCCCTCACCCCTCCTTCCCCTCACCCCTCCTTCCCCTCGTCTCCCACCAGGCTAGTGTGTGGGCTTGTCTGGCCTGCTCTTGTCACCTCCGAGTACTCGCATAATGGTGTTCCTCTGGCCATTTTCTGTGACATGATCTTACAATTAGTACTATTACTACTATTACTGTTATTTTTTTTAATATACTATTACTCTTATGTTTTGTCAATGTGAATGACTTGCTGTTGCTCACGCCTGTTTGTAAGAATGATTTAATTTGTTGAGTGTATGTGAAGATAACTATTTTTTTTTTGTTAATGGCTGCCGCTGGTGCCCTGGTTTTATTTGTTTAATTAAAAATTATAAAATGGATTTTCCACTGCCATGCGACTGATGCCAACCCAGAATTCATGCAAGTTTTAATTCTTTTTTTTAAATGTTTCTATGTATATTTTTTTGTGTACATGTCTGGGATCGTATCAGCTGTGTTGCCATAGACTAGACCTTTTTTTTTTTTAGTGTGCCCACTTCATAGTTATAGACTTTTATTATCTAGTCTTGCTATGCAGGCACGGAAACGGTGTCTTGTCATGCCGGTTGCTCTGTCATTTTCCCAGATAAAAGCTTTAGTCCAGAGCTGCTCTTAGCCAAAACCTTTTTTAAAAAACTTATTATTAAAAGGTTTTAGGTGATGATACTCCATAATCTATTTTTTTTACTTTATTAAATCTAAAGCTGATGCCTATTAGGTGTTAGACATTTACTCTTTTTTAATGCTAATATATGCACCTTTCATTTTTGCAGTTGGCTCTAACAGCCATCTAACGAAGTTCTCTAGAACCCAGAATTTTATATATTGAATAGGTAAATGAGAATTTTGTGTTTTGCATGTTTTAGTATCTCTGTTTGGGCCCATTTCCCCCCACTATCTCTTCTCTTTAATATTCTGTTGAATCTTGCATGCTGTCACCACCTCTTCCTTCTCCTGTCAGAATTCAGGTGGATGGTTCACATTAATAATAAATCCCTTTAAAAAATATATATTGCTGCCACTAAGTCCACTAGTTCATAACAGACCATCTAGTTTCCTTCCTTACTAATGCTAAATGTGTAGTTGGATCAGTTGAGGATTGTAATATTTGGTTGAGAAACTGACATAGTGTGGATGAGAGAGATTGACATAATGACATAGAGCTGACGGAGGAACATGCGATCGAACCAGTAATCGAGTTCTCCCTTTGCAGAGAAAGAGGGATGGTAATGCCTGGCCAGGGTGGAAGATCCTTTGACATTATCCGACAGATTGTCGGAAATGTGGTCAATATCTTCAATAAGCGGGCCTCGCCCTGCACGGCACCATGCGACGGCATGGTCCTTAAGATGCACTACCAATGGACCTTCTGGGTCTTGCTTGGCGGCTTCTCAGCCATTTGGTATTCGTGGTACCACAGGGACGTCATTACCTGTGCGTCTCACTTCAATGCGGAGACGCAGGTGAGGTTGGATTACATCAACATTTGCCTTTCGTACCCGTTCGTGCAGGGCGCGGGCGAGGACCTGGACGAAGGGGAGGGCGGCCAGCGGCGCTACCTCCTCTTCTACCGCTGGATCCACTGGGCTCTGCTCCTCTTGGCGGGCATCTACTACATCCCGCGCAAGATCTCCAAGACGTCCGAGAACACCAAAGTCAAGAAGCTGATCGAGGATCTGGCTGTCAATGCCCACCGTTACGACGGCTTGGAGCGGGAGCTGGTGGACCGCACCGCCCGCTACATCGCCATTAACCTCAAGACCCACAATGGGCTCTATTACAAATACCTGACGTGCAACCTGGTCGCGCTGCTCGTCGACATCTTCTGCTTCCAATTCCTGGACTTCGTGTTCCAGGGGCGGTTCTTGCGCTACGGCTTCCAGGCCTACCCGTTCAACCGCGACCCGCAGCAGTTCACCGACTACATGTCCGAGATGTTCCCGCCCTTTGCCGATTGCGAGTTGCACAACGAGGTCCAGCTGACCAACAAGCGAATCGAGCGCCTCGGTTGCCACCTGACCGTCATGGAGCTATACGAGAAGGTGTTCCTGGCGCTGTGGCTCTGGCTCATTGTCCTCACCTCCATCACGGTGGGCTACATCATCTTCTTGTCTCTCATGTGGGTTCCGTGGGCGCGCCTCTTCATGCTGCGCATCGCCAAGCCCCTCAGCGCCAAGGACACCATTCGCAACACCATCTGTAACATCGTGAGCAGCTGCAAGATCGGCGACGTGTACCTGCTGTACCGCCTCAAGCAGCACTTTAGCCACGCTCGATACTACGAGCTGTTGACCCGCCTCTCCGACCCCGACTTCCTGCGGACAATGCTCGATTCCGTGTCCATCGACCATCACGGGCACGGCAAGGGCGGCGGCGGCGGCGGGCCCGACCTCCGGCAGCGCACGAACAAGAACCCGAAACCTGCAGGCAAGTTCCACGATGCCCTCTTTCGCACTCCAGGGGAAGGGGGCTATCTTCCCAACTCCAGTATCTTAGTTGAATAACGGTTAGACTGACTCTACTTGCCGGGAAGGAATTTGTTCCCTCCCCCCCTACCCCTCCAACCAAAAAAAAAGCACAAAACACACACGTACACGTAAGTGAGGGGAAAGCTCGACTGCCAGAAGCCAACCAACCAACCAACCAACCAACCAAATCAAAGAGTAATTATGACGGTACTTCTCATAATGGATAGTACAAAAAAGAGAGGACGTTTTAGGCGCTGTGTTTCTGGCATTTTTGTTGACGGGAAAGATTCTGACGTTGACTAAGCGAAGCGGTGGGAGGAGATAGTGATGTTGATATTATATATTTTTTAGTGTGGATGATGCGATGCGATGCGATGTGATGATGTGATGCGTTTGTGATGTTGAGTTATTTTTTAGTACGTTGTTATATTGACTGCATTTTATAGTTACCGTAGCTGTTTTGTACTTAAGGTTATTTTTTACATCTAATATATAAGATAACAAACGGACGTTGCCAGTTATTGCATTTATTGTCTTCTGCTTTTTTATATGGCATTTATAAAAAAAAATCTAGTTTCTTGCATTTTTATAAAGGCGTTTTAAGGACAAGAAAACTAAACTGTTTTGACTTGACCATTCCACGATTTATTTAGGGGTTTTGGGAGGGAGGGAGGGAGGGGGAGGGGGACTCGGGGATAAAGGGAGGGGGAGAGGGAGTGGGTGTGGGAGTAGGGGGCGACAACGGAGTAGGACGCAGCAACAGTTGTGAGACGAATCTGCTTCAGTCTGTTTTTTTTTATTCCTTATTAATAAAAATCAAACGATTCCTGTCTTTTCATTTTCCACCTTCCTTCTTTCCTAAGCATGGGCTCAGCTTTAGACAAACTGGTAATCTGAAGAGGCATGGTTGTGGGCACAGGCTGGTTTATGGCACGACGCTGGACAGTGAGAGAATAACCCGCTTTGTTTTGATAAGCTTTGTTTCAGGTGCTTCCTCCCGTCTTGGCAACTTCAGACGCCTAATGTGGTTAAATTGATTTTTCAGGACCTGAAAGATGGCTATCATAGGCCACGGGGGCACAGACATTGTCCGCCAGTTGGTGGGTAATGTGGTGAACATCTTCAAGAAGAAGCGTGCGCCGTGCACCTCCCCCTGCGACGGTCTAATCCTCAAGATGCACTACCAATGGACCTTCTGGCTCTTACTAGCCGGCTTCTCTGCCGTGTGGTACTCCTGGTACCACCGCGACGTGATCACGTGCGTCTCGCATTTCAACGCTGAGACCCAGGTCCGTTTAGATTACATTAACATCTGCCTCTCGTACCCCTACGTGGAGGAAGGCACCTCCGACCGCAGGTTCCTGCTCTTCTACAGGTGGATCCACTGGACTCTCCTGGTGCTAGCTGGCATTTACTACATCCCCCGTAAAATCTCCAAGAATTCCGAGAACCCCAAGGTCAAGAAGCTGATCGAGGACCTGGCGGTGAACTCGCACCGCTACGACCAGGTCGAGCGCGAGCTGGTGGACCGCGCCGCCCGCTACATCGCCAACAACCTTAAGACGCACAACGGGCTCTACTACAAGTTCGTCACTTGTAACTTGGTAGCCCTGGTGGTGGACATCATCAGCTTCCAGTTCCTCGACTTCGTGTTCCAGGGTCGCTTCCTGCACTACGGCTGGATGGCCTATCCCTACAGCCGCGACCCCGTGAATTTCTCCGACTACATGTCCCGGACGTTCCCGCCCTTCGCCAAGTGCGAGCTGGGCGTCGTCAACAAGCTGGTGGGCCAGAGGACGGAGAAATTCGGTTGCCACTTGACGGTGATGGAGCTGTACGAGAAGGTGTTCCTCGGCGTGTGGGTGTGGCTTATCCTGCTTACTACGATCACGTGCGCTTATCTCATCTTCCTCGGCTTCATGTGGCTTCCGTACTTCCGCCTGATGATGCTCAAGGTGGCCAAGCCTCTCAATGCCAAAGACACTGTGAGCAACACCATCGTCTCCGTCGTGAACTGCTGCAAGATCGGCGACGTCTACCTGCTCTACAGACTGAAGCAGCACCTGAGTCACGCTCGCTTCTACGAGCTCCTGACGAGGCTCTCCGACCCCGAGCTGATCAAGACCATGCTGGAGGACCCCGCCGACCGCGCCATCAACGCCAAGAACCAGGACAACATGCGCGGCCGGAAGCAGGCGGGCATGAACATGGGCGGACCCAAGGGCAAGTTCGGCGGACCGAATGATCTCTTTATCTCCCAGGATTACGGCCGACCCAACACGAGTATTCTAGTTGAGTAAGCCTCGCCCCTCGAGTCTAGGATTCCAGGGGAAGTGGCGACTCATCCTAGTTTGTTTTTTTTAAGAAAAGAAGTAGAAGAAGAAAGTACTTATTTTTATCAATTTTTAAAATCTGATGTTCAGTGATAAACCCACCCCGGGAGGTCGTGCCGTCCCAAGTGAAGGTGAACTTAAGGCCCCTTTGAGTGCTGCCTTGGAAAAAAGGTACCGGACGCTCTATACTTTTTATACAATTCTGCTACACAACTTCTCGGTGTGTACAACTCATTAGTGATATCTATATTATTAACATTCTTGTGACTGTGTTATTTGTGGAAGCCAATCCAATATGTTTGAAAGCTGTTTAATGTGTAGGGCCGTCCGTCTTCATGTGTTCAATATCCCCCGTTTATTTGCTTTTTTTTATAACAAGTTATTTATAAGCCTTGTCTGAAGGAAAACCCATGTATGTATTTTTAAAGGCAGGAAGCTGGTATAGATGCATTGTTGAATTGCATTTATATATGTTAAAGCACCTACTTGCGTGAATGCCCGAGAGTGGATATGCTTGTGGTATATAGTTCTCCCTTTTTTAAGTTATGGAATTCCAAGGTGTCCCCGCCGTCAATATTGGTGCCGACCAGTCATACTCAGTCACTGTCACAGCATTTGTTAAATCGTGTCTTTTTTTTAACTTGTTAAAAGTGGAAATAAGTGTGTTGTCGGTCGAGAGAAAGTGTGAAAATGCATTCGGTTCTTGGCAAACGAGTTCTGGAGTGCCAATCCATTTTTTTAAAATGTAATGTTCTTTTTTTAGATTGCCGATAATCTCATTCTTTAAGAGGAAGAAGGAAAAAAAACGACCAATTTTTATTGATAATTTATAGAATTTTTTGACAATTGTTGTGAAATTGTATTTTTTAGCCTGTAATCTTGTTAATGACTACATTGGGGTTAGCGAAGCTGAGCTACGCTACCGCAGCCATAGTGTGATAAAAACTAGCGAAAACTGAGCTGGTGCAAGCAATTTTTTGACCGTTGTCTCTTATGACTGACAATCATAAAGCTTTTTGTATTTTGGTAAAATAAACAAAAATTGAATTACGTTTTATTCCTTGTTTTGTTTCTTAAAAGCCTGTTTTTTTTGTTGTTGACACCATGACCATTGCCCACTGCTGTTGTCTAAAGCTGAACCGTTGTCTTAAAAGTTGTTTGACAAAAAGGTGATACAAAGATTGAAAATATATATGCATGATTCGATTTAATTTGCACATCAAGCAAGCAAAAGCACCAAATATGAATTACAAGTTGATCTCTCCGTCTTTTTCTCTTTCTTTCTCTTTCTCCCTCTTTCTCTCCCTCTTTCTCTTTCTCTCCCTCTCTCTCTCTCTCTCTCTCTCTCTCTCTCTCTCTCTCTCTCTCTCTCCCCATCCCTTCTAGATACAATTCCTTTGAAAACCTTTTTTTAATTTCCATATCCCTTCAGATCAAGCACCACAATTAACTTAATTTCAAATTTTTTCTACCGTATTTCAACTGAATAACGAAGAACAGAGCCAGAAAGATGGCGGAAGTGAAGAGTGAACAGAGGAGGAATAAAAGGTGAACGAAGAAAAGGAAGTGAAATGAGTAAACAATAGTAAATGAAAATAAATTATAACGCAATATACAATACTTAAAAAAAAAAAAATCTTGTAAGGTGTAAAGATTTATCTTTTATTTTTTCAAACTTCTTGAGAATCTAGATTCTGATTCTTGTATATCATGTATTCATGCCACGCCGTTAATGTCCTTAAATAATAGAATTAATCTTTATTATTAACTCATTTTGTTCTGCAAATTAACTTTCTGATGCAGTTCTTTTAAATGTTTCTCATTTAAAGGCGCGGATGAATAGTCAATTTTTTTTTTTTTTTACTTCGTATTCTCTCGTTCTTTCACTCTTACTCTCCCCTCCTCTCTCCCTCTCTCCCTTCCCTCCCTCTCTCTCTCTCTCTCCCTTCCCCCCCCTCTCTCTCTCTCCCTTTCCACCTCTGTCTCTCTCCTTCCCCTCTCTCCCTCCCCCTCTCTCTCCCCTTCCCCCTCTCTCTCTCCCTCTCCCCCTTTCCACCTCTCTCTCTCTCCCTCTCCCCCTTTCCCCCTCTCTCTCTCTCCCTCTCCCCCTTTCCCCCTCTCTCTCTCTCCCTCTCCCCCTTTCCACCTCTCTCTCTCTCTTTCCTTCCCCCCTCTCTATCTCCCCCTTTCCCCCTCTCTCTCCCCCTCCCCCCCTCTCTCCCCTCTCCCACTTTCCCCCCATCTATCTCTCTCCCTCTCCCCTTCTCTCTCTCTTCCCCCTCTCTCTTTCCCCCATCTCTCTGTCTCTCTACTATATATATATATATATATATATATATATATATATATATATATATATATATATATATATATATATATAATTTCTTCGGTCCCTCCCTCTTTCTCCCCCTCCCTCTCACACTTTAACACACCCTGCATCCACACACTATAAACCTTGGGGGGAAAAAGAAAAGGATGAAAATCCGGAGAAATAAAAAGAAAAATGGAATTGAAAAAAACACCATCCATCCCTTTCAAATATACTATAAGCCTGCAACTTCCTCATTCCGTGCAACTTCATCAACATCATCATCCGATTTCTACAAGACTACGACTATTAATTAGATTGAATTAAATTGATATTGTTATTATTAAATCAGATTTTCCCAATTCACGAAAGAGCGTTGACGTAATAGGCTAGGATTAGTTAATTATGATTATAAGTACCATTTGATAATGCGATTTAATTTAGAAGGAAATGGTAATATTGATTCGATATAGTAATATTCAGATGGTAATAGCAATGATAGGTTGATATAAGGGTAATGCTAATGCTAACGATAGTGATAATGATTTTTTATATATAATATTTTTGTATGTATGTGATATTTATGCATATATATATATAGATATATAGATAGATAGATAGATAGATAGATATATAAATATAATTACACACATATATATATTTTTTTTTCTGAATTTGTTATTAGGATTTACAAATAAAATATAAAAACGACCATTTCATTCAAGTCCAAATTACAGAGTTGAAATGACTGGAAATGACTCTTAATTAATATTGATAATAACAATGGAAAAGTAATGATGATGATGATGATGATGATGATGATGATGATGATGATGATGATGATGATGATGATGATGGTTAGGAGGAGGAGGAGGAGGAAGAGGATAATGAAGATGAAGATAATGATGATGCTGATAATCATAAGGATGAAGATAATGATGATGCTGATAATCATAAGGATGAAGATAATGATTAATCAGAGTGTAGAATAAAGGTACATAAAAAATAGAATAAAAAATGAATAAATGAAGATGAAAATGGCAATAAGTAATAACAAAATGGATAATGAAAGTATTTTGTTGATGCAAAAAATAAAATGTGATATATTTAAGAAATAAAACCATTAAAAAGTATAAAAGAATAGTTGTTTATTTTTCCTACGTTTATATATCATTCTTATACATACAATATACACACTTCTTTTATACATACATGTTCCATATACACGTCTCCTATACAGGCAAATATGCTTGCAAACTGTACACTGATATATACACAAGCATACACATACGTACACTTATATGGGTTTAAATGCATACCCACATACATGCATTAATATATATAGAGATATACATATACATTCACAAACACATCACGGGCATGAACATACATACAGATATACACAGGCATACACATATATACTATGTGTATGCACACACACACACACACACACACACACACACACACACACACACACACACACACACACACACACACACACACACACACACACACACACACACACACACGTACATACACACACGTACATAAACACAAGCATGTACATAAATAAAAATACATTTTACCCAGGCATACGCATTTCTACACATACATACACTGTACTATCGGAGGCATACATACATTATACAATATACACATACTGCACACTGACAAATTCACAGACATACACAGAATGACAAATTCACAAGCATACACATTCATACACCAATTAATGTGAAACCACTCTTAAACAGTCAGACACACATACACATACAGGCAATTTCACATACATATGTATACCTAAATGGGCAAATTCACAAACATACACATACTGAAAAATCCAGACATACAGTGCACAGACAGTCACAGACATACATACTGACAAATTTACTCACAGACACATAATTATAGCAAATGTGGAATTAACCTTTTATATTTAAATTCTAAACAAGTAATTTAGTCTTCATATCAACACGACAACTATCATAACTTATATAATGATGATTATAATGATGCTGATAATTACTATTCATTATTATAATGGTTATGATAAAAGTAATAACACAAATGATGATAATAATGATAATGATGATGATAATGATAATGATAATGATAGTGATTATTATGATGATGATATTAATCACAATAGTTATTATGATAACAATAACTATAATACCACTACTGCTACTATTTCATGCAACAACAACAATAATAATGATAACACCAAAAACAAAATCAACAACAATGATAATGAAGATAATAATGACAAGTAGTAATAATGAAGACTACAATAATCATAATAATGATAATGATAATGATAATAAGAATTAACGCCAATGATGATAACGAGAATACTGCAAATGGTGATGATAATTATACGGATCAAATTATAAAAAAAAAGATAAATCTATAACTATTCACTATGGTGATTAACAAACAATCACTATAAGAATCATAACAGTAACAACAATTATAATGAAAATGCTGATACTATGGATAGTGATAATAGTAATGATAGTAATGATAGTGATATTGATACTACAACTACAGGTAATAGTAATTATAATAGAAATTATAATGATATTGATTATTATGATAGTAATGATAATAAAGATTATAATGATGATAGTAAAATTATATATAACAATGACGATGATTATAATCATCATCATAATAATAATGATAAAAATGATAACGATAATGATAATGATAATAATAATGATAATGATAACAACAACAATAATAATAGCGGTAATAATGATGCTGATAAGAATGACATTAATAATAAAAAGGATAATGATAACAGTGATATGGTAGTAATAACAATTATGATATTGATAATGATAATGAAAATGATAATAATGATAACGATAACAATAATGATGATGATAAAGATAACATCAATAATGATAATGATAACGACAATAATAACAACAATAAAAACAACAACAGTAATAAGAATTACAGTAATAATGATAACACAAATGATGATACAATAGATACACGCAATAATGTATATATTGGCAGAGAGAGAAGCCGATAAATAGACAGACAGACAGACAGACACAGACACACTAGAAAAAGAGACAAATAGACAGACAGAGGGACAAGAAGGATAGAAAAATATATAGATATTTACTAGATAAAGATAAGCTTCATAACTTTCCAACTTACTAACAATACTTTGAATATCGAAAGGAAAACAAGCCTAAACACAAATCAAAATGATAAATCACCAAATCAAACAAAGAATCCACCAGAAAAATATAACAAACGATAATAAAATAAATCTAGATTTCAAAGAATATAAAATAACCACAATTGAAGAAAACACCCGAAAAAATGTCATATATAAACATTAATCTTTCTTGCTTTAGGTTCGTAGTCTCCAAGGATAGGACAACAATACTGACTTTTACGGAAAAGAATTTCTCGTTTCCTTCAAAATGACGAAGGTATTTTCCTATTTAAAGGGTTCAAGTTTTGCAGGATTATGCAGGATAAGACGTTTTATCCGTTGAGTCCATAAAACTCACAGGTTTTATTGTACTTTCAGTAGAATTTGCCAAGAAATAAGCGAGGGTTTTCTTCACTATGGAAGTCTTGGGGAATTTTTTTTCGTATTTTTATTTCAATTTTTTTGAAAAGTTTTGTTTTGGGTTTATTGATTAGGTTTAATTACTTGATTAGTCAGTCTATTTGGATTTATTTTTTGGTTTTATGGATAGGAATTATATGGGGTTTATTGTGTTTGTATTTTTTTTTTTGTTGTATTTTTAATAGATCCTTTATTTCGTATCTCTTTTGGTTTTATTTATTTTTTGGATATAGAATCGAACATAAGCAGTACATAGAATAATAAAAAAAATATATATATATCGTTTTTTTTTCTGTGACATAGTTGTTGCAAATTGAAAATATCAATATTGCTCAATTTGAGAAAATAAATAGTATTTATTGAATGTCAGACCTCACTCTCATTATCTTGGTCATGAACACTTGCGTAGACTTTTTTGACACTTTATCGTCAAATAATAACCAGTCCTGACTCTATCGTAGGGGGTGGAACTTTGTTGGTCTTTGCTGGAGTTCTAGTGGCGAACGCTTGATAAAACTTTGACTGTTCTATCGATCTAATAATTTGTTTTGGATTTTTTTGGAATAGCATTCAGGGTCAAAGAATTTATAGAATTCATTTTTACCTTCACCTTTGTTAACCCTTTCCCGACGGGGCACTCGCTACGCGAAGACCCCTATGCCGGGCGATTGCAATATTGCATTGAAATCGTCACACTGGCATGACGCCCCGGCATCGGGAGTTTGGCTGTGTCACACGGGTGTGATGCACCGTCCTCATAGGGTTAACGTGTATATCCAAATTGTAGTTCTACTTCTCATGATAGGTGGGAATAGAATGCGAAGTTATAAAGATGAAAGTTGTAAACGAAGCAATGAAGGAAAACACAGAAAAGCACACGAATATGCCAAAGGCCTTTTTGCATTTACTGCTTCATCAGGGCTGACATCCTTATTATTTCTTCTAAAATGTATTTAAGGTTTTTGGAAAGATGATGATGGTAGAGAGTTCTGTTAGTTTTTGTTGAGGAATATATATAAATAATTTACTTCTGTACATCCAATTTGTAGCTAAAAGGTTAATGGTCTCCAGATCAGCTGCTAATTTCCGTCTCTGTAATATTGACGAGAGCAAAAAATGGATCTAGTAAAACTCTTGAATTTTCGACTACCTTTTACTGCAGTGATTGTTAACCTTTTTACTGCAGTAGTTAGTTCTTGCTTGCATTCCCCCCCTCCCCTTCAAAATTTCAGCTGATCAAAATGTTGTTAGGATGCGAGCACACACACGCTAACCCACATATATACAAGCACACTTCCGTTATCTAATACTGTATTAATTACAGATTTAAGAATATGCTTTCCCTTTTAACAACATAGCTATGCCCAGTACACCATGTCTATGAGAATATCTGCTCTCTTAGAAGATACTTAAAAGTGTAGACTTGTGTGACCCACTTGTTATGCAACTTATTGATAATTATGGAACATTCCTATTCTTCCCCCCTTGGCATGCACCCCTCCCTCTCTAAGGTGGGTGTACCCCAGGCTAAGAACCACTGCCTTACTGTATCATTCTCCTCCGCCCACCCCAGAGGTCAGGCTGGTACTATGAGAAGCGGGAGCTGCGGCACACGCCCAGCATTCAGGCGGGCCTCACCATGGAGCAAGAGACACAGTACCGTCGGGAAGGAGCGCGTTTCATCCTACAGGTCGGGAACAAGATGGGGCTGCGCTACGAGACCATGGCCACCGGCGTCGTCTATTTTCACCGCTTCTATATGGTCCACACGTTCCAGACCTTCCCCAGACATGTACGGCTTTTTTTTTTTTTTTTCCTTTTTTTTTTTTTTTTTGTGTGTGTGTGTGTGTGTGTGTGTGTGTGTGTGTGTGTGTGTGTGTGTGTGTGTGTGTGTGTGTGTGTGTGTGTGTGTGTGTGTGTGTGTGTGTGTGTGTGTGTGTGTGTGTGTGTGGTTGTGTGTGTGTGGTTGGTGTGTTGTGTGTTGTTGTGTGTGTTTGTGTTGTGTGTGTGTGTGTTGTGTGTGTGTGTGTGTGTGTGTGTGTGTGTGTGTGTGTTGTGTGTGTGTGTGGTGTGTTGTGTGTGTTTGTGTGTGTGGTTGTGGTTGTGTGTGTGCGTGTGTGTGGTTGTGGTTGTGTGTGTGTGTGTGGTTGTGGTTGTGTGTTTGTGTGTGTGTGTTTGTGTGTGTGTGTTTGTGTGGTTGTGGGTGTGTGTGTGTGTGATTGTAGAGTTGTGTGTGTGTGTGTGTGGTTGTGTGTGTGTGTGTGTGTGTGTGTGTGTGTGTGTGTGTGTGTGTGTGTGTGTGTGGTTGTGTGTGTGTGTGTGTGTGTGTGTGTGTGTGTGTGTTTGTGGTTGTGTGTGTGTGGGTTTGTTTGGTTGTGTGTGTGTGTGTGATGTGGTTGTGTGTGTGTGTGTGTGTGGTTGTGGTTGTGTGTGTGTGTGTGTGTGTGTGTGTGTGTGTGTGTTTGTGTGTGTGTGTGTGTGTGTTTGTGTGTGTGGTTGTGTGTTTGTGTGTGTGGTTGTGTGTTTGTGTGTGGTTGTGTTGTGGTTGTGTGTTCGTGGGTGTGTGTTCGTGTGTGTGTTTGTGTGTGTGGTTGTGTGTCTGTGTGTGTGGTTGTGTGTGTGTGTGTGTGTGGTTGTGTGTGTGTGTGTGTGTGGTTGTGTGTGTGTGTGTGTGTGTGGTTGTGTGTGTGTGTGTGGTTGTGTGTGTGTGTGTGTGTGTGTGTGTGTGTGTGTGTGTGTGGTTGTGTGTGTGTGTGTGTGTGTGGTTGTGTGTGTGTGTGGTTGTGTGTGTGTGTGTGTGTGTGTGTGTGTGTGTGTGTGTGGTTGTGTGTGTGTGTGTGTGTGTGTGTGTGTGTGTGTGTGTGTGTGGTTGTGTGTGTGTGTGTGGTTGTGTGTGTGTCTGTGTGTGTGGTTGTGTGTGTGTCTGTGTGTGTGGTTGTGTGTGTGTGTGTGTGTGGTTGTGTGTGTGTCTGTGTGTGTGGTTGTGTGTGTGTCTGTGTGTGTGGTTGTGTGTGTGTCTGTGTGTGTGGTTGTGTGTGTGTCTGTGTGTGTGGTTGTGTGTGTGTGGTTGTGTGTGTGTCTGTGTGTGTGGTTGTGTGTGTGTCTGTGTGTGTGGTTGTGTGTGTGTCTGTGTGTGTGGTTGTGTGTGTGTGTGTGTGTGTGAGTGAGTGTGAGAGTGTGAGAGTGTAAGAGTGGAAGAGTGTAAGTGTAAGAGTGTGTGTGTGTGTGTGCGTGTGCGCGTGCACGTGCGTGTGCTTGTGCGTGTGTGTGTGTGCATGGAGTGTCATTTAATGTAGTGTGTATAGTGTGTGTGTATGTATGTATGTGTATGAATGTGTGTGTTTGTTTTTTGTTGTTTATTTCTTTATGGAAAATGTTATGTTCTGTCAGTGTAATGTTATACTGTTGAGTTATTTCAATATCTTCACTACCCTTTTCCAGGTCACTGCATGTTGCTGTCTTTTCCTAGCTGGGAAGGTGGAGGAGACGCCCAAAAAATGCCGTGATATTATGAAAACTGCGAAGAGCCTTATTGATGATGTAACTTGGGCTGAATTCGGAGCCGATCCTCGTGAAGAGGTAAATAGTGTTGCAGTGTATTTTAACCTGTTAACGACGGATGAGATGTTTTTTCATCATACCTGACGCAGGAGCTTTTGCCTGAGAATGGGCGTCATGACGTTTGGGGATTTTGGATCACTATGTTATTTTATTGTACTATAAGTAATGAGTGAGTGATATTGACAATTGCAGTCATAATTATTATAACTGCCGTAATATTAAGCAAAATGGGTTTCAACTCACTTACAAAACCTAGATGGCACCACTTTCTTCTAGCACCAGCAGGAGAGAGAGCCTTAAATGGCACCCATCTACGGTCTCTAGCAAGCACTATCTCTATAGAGCAATGGCACATAGCAAGTTCCCGACCTCTTGCTCTAAAGTACCGCAGATGAAAGATGTGCAGGCAGAACGAGAGGAGGAAGGTGACTCACACCATGCCCAATGCCTACAATGTGCCCCTGTGCCAGTAGGGATGCCTTTTATTGTGGCACTTACAGTCAAAAGCACAAGTTTCCTTCCCCTTCCCTACCTCTTCATTTTGGATAGTTATAAGTTTCGTGTTCGTTCGTGACAGCACACAAATACGAAAAAATAAAGTTGCTTTTTGTCCCCCCCTAAAACAGTAATACTTCTATCACATTGAGTATAAAGAAAAAAATGAGTTGATATGGACCCTGAACTACAATTTTAGTAATCTGCAGAATTGATGGAACCTGTGATATGATAGATATAAATTTCTAAAAACAGTAAAACACACAAAAAAACAAAACACAAAAATGGATCTAGCTCTACAATGAGTGACTAAAAGGGAGTGGGGAAAATCAAATTATGTTGCAGAAGCTGCCTCGATCAGAAATAAAACTCATCCTGGAGCCTGCGTAAGCAAATCTATCCCCCGTCGGCAACGGGTTAAAAGCTTAATTTATTACATGAAATTTTGTATATATACAATCTAACTCCACAAATACATTAATTTTATGTTTTTTTATATATATTTTTTTAATATTTTTGAAAATTGTCATTTCCATGAATATTTTCTGGACGCTGGATCACTTCCACGCTGCATTTCTTTTTTTCTGCATTTCTTTTTTTCTGCATTTCTTTTTTTTCAAAATACAGGCTATTTATTCCTTCAGTTGTATAAATAATGCATCATACCAAATGATAATGAAAATCAGTTTGCAAATATATTACATATAGACTCAAATATCATATATATAGCTTCATCTTTTTTTTCTTTCTTTCTTTTTTTTTCAATATGTTAACTTTTTTTCAGGTGATGACTCTTGAAAGAATTTTGCTGCAGACAATCAAATTTGACTTCATTGTGGAACATCCATACACCTACCTCCTCAAATACGCCAAGTGCCTTAAAGGTCAGTCTTCCTCCTTCTCCTCCTCTTCCTTTTCCTCTTCCTCTTCCTCTTCCTCTTCCTCTTCCTCTTCCTCTTCCTCTTCCTCCTCCTGCACTTGCTTTTATTCTCCTCTCTCTTCATTTTCCTTGTTCTCTTGCGTTTACCAAATTATTTTCCTCCTCCTCCTCCTCCTCCTCCTCCTCCTCCTCCTCCTCCTCCTCCTCCTCCTCCTCCTCCTCCTCCTCCTCCTCCTCCTCCATCTCCTCCTCCTCCTCCTTCTCCTCCTCCTCCTCCTCTACATACCTAATTGAGCATTTATCAGGTTAAAAAGCATTTGGTTCATATCTAAACATGAGGTTTGCAATAAAAATTTAATTTTAAAGAATATAAGTGTGAAGGGGACCGTTTCTCCAGATTTGCATTTTTTCAGTTTTCTGTCAATAAATAGACAATGGTCATACAGAAGTAAATGAGCTTTTGCTTCGTGGAAAAAAGACGAAGTTGTGAATTTTTTAGTAACTTTTTTTTTTTTTTATTTGTCCAAAAGGAGATGTACTTCCCATGGGTTAATTTCTTGCAAATATATGCCCTTCTGTTTATATTATTTTTTTGTGATTCCTTTAGGTCATAGCAACTCAGTGGAATTCTAAAGGTTCAATGAATTATATTTTGATATTTACTTTTATTTTTTTTTAACAAAGGCATATGATAAAAAGAAAGAAAATGGGTTGCACAGATTAATCCATTAATGCCGGGTGACGTGATATGCCATGTGGTATCAGCACTTGCAACAGGGGATGCGATATTACATCATAGCTTTTTGTTTGGCTGACATGCTGGGGGATTGTGTGCACAGAGGGTGGTCGTGGCTAAAGCAGGTGACAAGCCGAGGTGTTAGGCCTGAAATACCCCGGCAATAAGACCGGACAGAGCCAAAACCACATTGTCGCCATCGGGTTAAGGAAATCCAAAATGAGAATTCTGATATAATTCTTACAGTGCTTTATTTTATTGGAGTGTTAGGTATGCCTAGTTTTATGATTACTTATTATTATGTAGACATCCAACATTTAATACATGACAATGTTTAGACCAACATATATCATCAGGAGGCCTCATTCAACCTATTTTTGACAGTATATTATTTTTAAAAAACCTAGCAAACTTTTTTTTTCTTTCTTGGATTTGCCATTATTAATCATTATCGGTTTGTTATATTAATTCTGAACTATTATAAAACAATAGTTCTCATGTATTCCGACAAATTCATTGATAATGTTGAAGTAATTTTGTACAGGTGCCATGTAGATGAGTGTATATATGTGACACCAGCCAGTTTAGTGAATATTCTGTTAAACCCTAAAAGAAGCAACATTTAATGCCTTGACGCAGAAATGTACTAAACAATCCCTTTTATTCACTTAAATTCATACCACACCAAGAAATGATGTTAGTGGAAATATTACAATAATTTTCTCTCTTGTTGTTGAATATTGGTACAAGTTTTGCATGTCCTCATCAGAACAAGACTAAATTTAGCATGCACATCCCTTAGGGGTTAAGAATATTAACCCATTGTGTATGAGTGTCATGACATACATGGCGTAGGAGCTTTGGCCTGATAATGGGCGTCATGACGTACATGACGTTCGGGGATTTTGGATCACTGTGCTATTTTATTTTGCTATGAAAAAGGAATAAGTGATGATGGCGTCTGCGGTCATAATTACTATAATTACCGTAATATTGTGCTAGCTTAACGTCCAAAACCTAGATGGCACCACTTTTTCCTAGCACCAGCAGGTGAGAGAGCCTTGAATGGCACCCATCCACGGTCTCTAGCAAGCACTGTCTCTATAGAGCGATGGCACACACTAAGTTGATGAACCCTTGCTCTAAAGTACCGCCGATGAAGGATGCGCAGGCAGAACGAGAAGAGGAAGGTGACTCAATCCATACCCAGTGTCTAAAATGTGCTCCTGTGCCAATATGGATGCCTTTCAGTGGCACTCACAGTCACAAGCACAGGCTTTCTTCCTCTTCACTACCTCTTCATGTTATTTTCATTGTAGGTCCTTATGTGTTTCTTATTTGTTCATGACAGCACAAAAATATGAAAAAATAAAGTTGCCTTTTGTCTTCCCATAAAATAGCCATACTTCTATCACACTTAGTATAAAGAAAATAATGAGCTAATATGGATCATATACTACAATTTTAGTCAACTGCAGCATTGATAGAGCCTGTCATATGGCACATATAAGTCTCTAAACTCAATAAAACACACAAAAAAATAAAACACAAAAAAAGCTCTAGTTTTAAAATGAATGACTGAAAGAGATTGGGATGCTTCAAATTATATTGCTTCAAGCGGTCTCTCTCTAAAATAAAACCTATCCTGGAGGCTGGGCAAGCAAATTTATCTCTGTCTGCAATGGGTTAATGGGTACATCCTTAATACATCAAAAAGGAATTGGAATAGGATTTTAACCCGTTCATGACGGGCTATTCCGGCTCTAAATGGTTCGAACGCATAAGCCTAATGCCTCGGGATTCTCGGATGCACTAGCCGCGAGTGAGTGCTGTACGCCTGATCACCTGGCGCTCCGGCATTAACTAAATATCTCTCCGCCGGTGTCTGACCCAAAAACCACTGAACGTGATAGCAACTCAACCGGCACGAATGGGTTAAAGCTTATGGGATAGTTTTCGAAAGTGAAGTCATTGGTGATACAACTGTACTAGAAGCCTGACTTATTTCAACATCTGCAAGGTTTATATCACATCCTGTTTAGTTCTTTGAAATGCTGATGTTGTGAATGCATTTGATATAGAACTCTCTTTCTCTCTTTATTTTATTTTTTTGTTTTCTTGTTAAATTGATTGTTGTTAATGAATTGTTTCATTGTTTTTAACCCGTCAAGACTGAGCTGTTTTTAAGCCACTCATGGTGGGACGTATATTTACCTAATGCTGCTCCAACTGGCAAGATAGCAAACATGCGCAGCTTTCCGCCAAGAGATTTCTCAAGGCATAGGCCTGTGCTTAGCTTCCCTGAGTGATTTTCACCCACCTTATTAAACAGGGTGATAAGATTTTTTTATTTAATTATTTTTTTGACAAGTCATGAAAAATGATTATATACAAATACAACAAACATAATTATGTAAAACATGTATCTCCAAGGATAGTCCCTGATGTGACAGGATATCAGCATTGGCTTTTAAAAACTGGCAGCTGTTTTCTTGCCTCGTCTTTGGTGGAAATGGGACTCAGCGATCTTAGTGGCCTAAAGTTGATTAGGACAAACATAGAAAAAGTTACAGATGTGACTGAATAACTTCACAATACATGAAATGTAAATGAGGTGTTTCGATTATCTTGTCTTCTGAACTACATGCAATTCTGGGGACGAGTTAGCATTGTGTACAGCGTCCTGATTGGTTAGGCCATGTGTTATCATTTAACTCTGCTCCCTTTTTGAAGGCCTTTGACAGGTATTGATATATAATTAACCCATTGCGGACAGGGAATATATTTGCTTATCCAATCTCCAGGATAGGTTTTATTTCAGAGCCAGGCAGCTTAACACAATTTACCTTGACTTTTCCCATTCTCATTCAACGGTTGCTAATTGGTAAGAGGAGGCCTCAAGTTTAGTTTGACTGGAACAATTTCCTTAGGCTTGCCATACATAAGCATAAGCACCATAAGCATTGTCTTTGGAGGAAAGTTGGGCTGTATGTTTATTTACTGTGGAGTTTGCTGGAGAATATAACTGTATTCTTTATTTTTTAAATCAAGGTCTATTATGTTTTATGTAGAGGATGTATATTTCTAAATGTGTTTGTTCCTTTATTAGAATTGTGGTTTATAATCGCATGTTTTCTTGCAGGTGATAAGAAAAGACTGCCGAACATGGTGCAAATGGCGTGGACATTTGTGAACGACAGGTATGGTCATGTGTAATTTAAAGTTTTGTTTTGATTATTTATATATAATTTTTTTTTATTTTTGTGTATGTCTATTCTTATTTTTTTTTTTTTTTTTTTAATCATCTAATGGATGCTTATGATGTAACCACATGTGAAGAAAATGAACAAGTTATATATACAGCATAGTACAAGACAGTTTATTACATAAAGTATAAGAAAAGATTAATCAGATCATGCAAAAGTTAATGCATTGAAGTCAAAACTGCCCCTTTTTTTCATCATAAATTCCTGTTACATTCTTTTTTCTTTTTTTTTTAAATTCAGATTACCTGTTTTGTAGTCTTAACCCATGAATAGTTCTTGAAAGTATGTTTATATTTTTTCTTATGTGTGTTGATTTTAACAAGTGCTTTACATCTTTGTGTAATTTTCCTGCCAGTTCATCTTATATGGCTTTAAAATGCAGCATTTTAAAAAACAACAAAACTGATTAGTCTCATGTGAAGTTGAAAGTCATGTGAACTAAAAGAGCAGGTCATTGTGATTCTTGATCTGCACTCTGACAGCAGTCCTCTTGTAATTTGTTGAGCAACCCAATATGGATCTTCCTTGTAATAGCAGCAGGGATGGAACCAAGGGCAGGTCACGGCACTTTGGTTAAAGCTTGGGCTCCCACTGTGGCACCGAATATAAATATTGTCTTGGGTGTTTTCATATCTTTGAAGTTGCATCGTTTTACATATGTGACTTGAAGTAAATGGACGAGTTGATTTTTCTTGTGGAGATTATCATTTTGACATTGAAATACTGTCAAAAGATTGAAAATCCTGGCTGTCTAAATGCAGTGCATATGTTTGCATTGTTGCATTAGTATCATGTGGTTACACCTCTATTGCATATCCTTCAGGTAGCTGCATTATTGGATAGTACAGGATAGTCAAGGTTGTGTGGTGCTTCTTGACATGCAGAGCAGAGAGGAGACTTTCATAGTTCCCTGTAGTGAATGTTTTCTGTTGTTGTGGGTTTACTAATTCCTAGATCAGAGTTTTTTCCAGTCATTTTACCATACTATATTTAATATTGAAATATTTCCTTTTGGACTCGTAGAAGGGTTTCTGCGATTCTAGTCAAGAGGTGATTGGGGTCTGCTCTATCACAAACTAAAGTGGGGTAATTAGATGCATACATTAGATGTATGGATACTTTGAGGTGCTTCCTCTTTTCCGAGATGAGTGGAAGCAATTACATTACCTTGTAGCTCCTGCTATTCCCCCATAGGTCTTGTCTAGTTGAAACTGTATTTTTTTTTTATAGTGGATGCTGAGGCACCATAATGGGGAACAATTGTCACAGTGTACAGTAAAGTTAAGCTGGGGTTCTGAGTACATTCTAAGATGCTCCCCAAATTGTTTGGGCAAACTTTCTTATAAAGTTGATTTTGGTTTACAGTTTATGTTCAGGGTATCCTGTAAGATGGCGTATGTTTCAGTGTTACTACAAGATATTTTAGAGAAGGTTCTGGCTGGAAAGGATTGGATAATATTTCAGTGTCTAGAGTCAGGTGGAAAAAGGTGGTCACTATTTTTCCAGTGATCATGTTGTAAATTAAATTGATATCTTTGAGGATGTCATTCAGATTGTGAACTTTATTTGGCTAATTACTGTGGCCAGCTCATCTGTGTACCCAAATTTCACAGATGTTTCAGGAATGTTGGTGATGTAAATAGTGACAAGGCTAGTGACAAGCCTATGAAGATTGCCCCAGATTTTTGCTCTCTCTCGTAGCTTGCTTCTATGTATGATTTTAGTGCAAGACTTTATTTTGAGATGTCCCTTTGTCATCTAAAGCTAGTTTCCTTTTAGGGGGATGTGTGTTTCCAGTATGGGCAAGATCAATGATGGTGAGATGATTTCTTTTAAAAGTTTGAAGAGGGAGGTCAGTCTTTAGTTAGGTTTGAGTGTAATTATAACTTTATTAATCCATTGCGTACGGGTATCATGACATATATGTCGGCACCGATTAAGCCAAAAAGGTGTCACTGTGACATTGGGATCTGCTTATAGTTGAAGCACTCACAGAGTCATCAAGTATTATGGCTGTAACGGCACCAGCTCCAAAGCTAGTGCCGCTAGTATCGTAGACCGTAGACCGTTATGGCCATGGCTTTTTGTTCTTGGTAGAACTGGGTTGAATCTGTCAATAATTGTAGCCTTCATTGCCTTTAGTTTTTTTTTAAACTGAATTTTTTAAAAATCTCCTCCAGGCCAACAGGTACTGTCAGGTGCTAGATTGTAAAGCTTTTGGTATTCTTGGGGTGCAGCAGTCTATAAAGCATGGTGTGCTTTATGTATTCTTTTTTGCTTAATTAGTTTGGCAACTGTATCTGTATTAATGAATGCTTTTTTCATTGTAGGCTATGGTGATGTTACCATATAAATTTTTTAGGATGTTCCAGGCATGTCTTCAAGATTTGCCAAAGTCCAGGAACTCTTTTTTTATTCTTTCAGTCCAGTGTAATTGCCTCTTTTGTAGAGATACTAGGAGCTGATCTATTTTTAGGCCATGGGTTAAGTTCATGGTAGCAATAGTACATTTAAAATTATCTACCTTTTGGAGGAATGCATTTTTTATCATATTTTTGTGTGTTGATTCTGTCAAATATATATATGTTTTTCACACATCTTCACATTCCATTTTGTCCATGGGAATGATTTCAAAGCAGAGATCCATTTTTTTTGTTATGATTTGAAAAGGCATTTTTTTTTGTCTCAAAAGTCCTTTAGAATTCCTTGTTTTGCTCACAGCTCGAGGAGGTTTTCTGTTGCTATTTCTGGTTACAAATGTTGGGTCCTGTTACACCTTGGCAATACAGAGGTATTAAGTCTATCTATTAGCAATGAATGGGCTGCTTTAAATCTTTAAACATTTTATATAGCTTTAACAATATCTTGCCAAGTGTCTCCAAAATGAAATGTTTGACCCCTGGTGGATCCTGCTCCCCTCCTCAATGGATAACTTTTGGTAACACACCAACATAAAAAGAAATGTTCTCATTGCTCGCATTGTGATTATGATAATTATTATTACCACGATCATCATCATCATTATCATGAACTATACCTACTACCACTTTGCAGCCTATGCACCACCCTCTGCCTTCAATGGGAGCCCGAAATCATAGCCATCGCCCTCATGTACCTGGCTGGGAAACTGAGCAAGTTTGATGTCACGGACTGGGTCGGCCGCATCCCCAAGCACCAGCGTTGGTGGGACATGTATGTGGAGGGGATCTCCATGGAGCTGCTGGAAGGTGCGTACCTGATAAGTGTTATTTTTTTATTGTAGTTTATTTATATTTTGATTTCAGTTCTATAGATTTTTTTTTTTTTTTTTTTTTTTTTTTTTTTTTTTTTTTTTTTTTTTTTTTTTGAGGGTAAGACTAATGAGTTTGATGTGCATAAAGGCTGTGATTTTGTATCTGTTTCGTTTGATCTTGTGTACATTCTTCGGTGTAATAGCCTGGCATGTGAAAGTGTTTTTCTTTATGAGAAATATCTTTACTCTTGTGCCCTATTTAATGTGTTTTTCAATTTGAGAGAATAAAATCCCTAGGTAGCATGTTATCATTAAAATCATGATTTTGAGTTTTGAATTTTAATGTATACTATAGCAGGCAGTTTCTTTAAATGTGTTACAGTGCTTATCCAAAATGCGTAACCTGTTGCCGACGGGGGATAGATTTGCTTACCCAGGCTCCAGGATGGCTTTTATTTCTGAGCGAGGCAGCTTCAGCAACATACCTTGATTTTTTCCCACTCCCTTTTAGTCACTCATTGTAGAGTTAGAGTCTTTTTTGTGTGTGTGCGTGTGCGTGTGCGTGTGCGTGTGCGTGTGCGTGTGCGTGTGCGTGTGCGTGTGCGTGTGCGTGTGCGTGTGTGTGTGTGTTTTACTGTTTTTAGAGACTTATATCTGTCATATCACAGGCTTTATCAATTCTGCAGTTGACTAAAATTGTAGTTCAGGGTTCATATAAGCTCTTTTTTTTTTTTTTCTTTATACTCAGTGTGATAGAAGTATTGCTGTATTAGGGGAGGGCAAAAAGCAACTTTACTTTTTCGTATTTGTGTGCTGTCATGAACGAACACAAAACTTAACCATCCACAATGAAGATAACATGAAGAGGTAGGGAAGAGGAAGGAAACTTGTGCTTTTGACAGTGAGTGCCGCAGTAAAGGGCATCCCTACTGGCACAGGGGCACATTGTAGGCATTGGGCATGTGTGAGTAACCTTCCTCCTCTCGTTCTGCCTGCACATCTTTCATCTGCAGTACTTTAGAGCAAGAGGTCGGCAACTTGCTATGTGCCATCGCTCTATAGAGATAGTGCTTGCTAGAGACCGTAGATGGGTGCCATTCAAGGCTCTCTCTCCTACTGGTGCTAGAAGAAAGTGGTGCCATCTAGGTTTTGGATGTGAGTTGAAACCCATTTTGCTTAATAGTACGGCAGTTATAATAATTATAACTGCAATTGTCAACATCACTCACTCAATTACTCATAGCACGATAAAATAACATAATGATCATAATGCCCATCATCAGGCAAGAGCTCCTGCGTCATGTATGACAAAAAACATGTCACCCGTCGTTAACGGGTTAAACACGGATAGTTGTTCAGTTGTTACTTAATTTTTCAGTACATTTTGCTCTAACACTGTTTTCATTACCAAGGAAGTATGTCAAAGCAAGCATATTTCTTTTCTTGGTGGAGGAAAGATTAACCTGTTGCCGATGGAGGATAGATTTGTTTACACAGGCTCCAGAATGAATTTTATTTCTGATCGAGGCAGCTTCAGCAGCATACCTTGACTTTTCCCACTCCCTTTTAGTCACTCATGGTAGACCTAGAGCTATTTTTGTGTTCTGTTTTTTTTTGTGTGTTTTACTGTTTTTAGAAATTTATATCTGTCTTATCACAGGCTCCATCAATTCTGCAGTTGACTAAAATTGTAGTTCAGGATCCATATCAACTCATTTTTTTTTCTTTATACTCAATGTGATAAAAGTATTACTATTTTAGGGGGGGGGACAAAAAGCAACTTTATTTTTTCGTATTTTTGTGCTGTCACGAAAGAACACAAAACTTATAACCATCCAAAATGAAGAGGTAGGGAAGAAGAAGGAAACTTTTGCTTTTGACAGTGAGTGCTGCAATAAAAGGCATCCCTACTGGCACAGGGGCACATTGTAGGCATTGGGCATGGTGTGAGTCACCTTCCTCTCGTTCTGCCTGCACATCTTTCATCTGCGGTACTTTAGAGCAGGAGGTCGGCAACTTGCTATGTGCCATCCCTCTATAGAGATAGTGCTTGCTAGAGACTGTAGATGGGTGCCATTCAAGGCTCTCTCTCCTGCTGGTGCTAGAAGAAAGTGGTGCCATCTAGGTTTTGGAAGTGAGTTGAAACCCATTTTGCTTAACCTAGACGGTCCAAATGTGCCCTAGCGTTCGAAAAGCAGGGCCGGCGTTCGAATTATTAGGCCTAAATCAATTGAATGGCTGGCACAATACTGTGCCGCCCGGCAACTGGGCTTTTGAATGCGCGGTACACATGCTGTACCACCCGTCCTGTGTGGGTTAATATTACAGCAGTTATAATAATTATGACTGCAATTGTCAACATCACTCACTCATTACTCATAGCACAATAAAATAACATAGTGATCCAAAATCCCCGAACGTCATGACGCCCATTGTCAGGCAAGAGCTCCTGCGTCATGTATGACGGAAAAACACGTCATCTGTCGTTAACGGGTTAAGCCCCAAGAAGTGCCATAGTTTTGATGATGATGAATGTATTTTCATATCTAAGCTTGTTCTGTTATCAGAGTCAAATGGCAGACCAAGTTCTCATGGGAGATTTAATTTGGACATTAATCCATTGCGGACAGGTGTCATGACATACATGATACAGAAGCTTTGGCCTAATGACGGACGTCATGACGTACATGATGTCTGACGATTTTGGATCACTGTGCTATTTTACGGTGCTATAAGTAAGGAGTGAGTGATGATGGCAATTGCAGACATAACTACTATAATTACCATAATACTAACCCAGTCCCGTCGGGCCCGGTGAGAACTGGCAACCCCCTACGCCGGGCCTAAGTAATATTGCCTCGTGGACGTCACACTGGTTTGCCGCCCCATCATCAGGCACAACAGTGTGTCACACAGGTGTGAAACACTGTCGTCATTGGATTAAGCAAGCCTAACATCCAAAATCTAGATGGCACCACTTCCTTCTAGTACCAGCAGGAGAGAGAGCCTTGAATGGCACCCAACTCTAGCAAGCACTATCTTTAGAGAGTGATGTCACACAGCAGGTTGACAACCTCTTCTCTAAAGTACTGCCGATGAAGGGAATGCATGCAGAACGAGAAGAGGTAGCTGATTCAAACCATACCCAGTGTCTAAAATGTGCTCCTGTGCCAATATGGATGGCTTTTACTGTGGCACTCACAGTCACAAGCACATGTTTCCTTCCTCTTCTCTACCTCTTCATGTTATCTTCATTGTAGGTGGTTATATGTTTCGTATTCATTCATAACAGCACAAAAATACAAAAAAATGAAGTTGCTTTTTGCCCTCCCTTAAAACAGCAATACTTCTATCACACTGAGTATAAAGAAAATGATAAGCTGATATAGATCATGTACTACAATTTTACTCAATTGCAGCATTGATAGAGCCTGTCATATGGCACATATATGTCTCTAAATATGATAAAACACACAAAAAATAAAACACGAAAATGGCTCTAGCTTTATAATGAGTAACTGAAAGAGAGTAGCAAGATTCAAATTATGTTGCTCCAAGCTGCCTCGCCCTGAAATATAACCCATCCTGAAGACTGGGCAAGCGAATCAATCCCCCGTCCACAATGGGGTAATTGCCAAATTATCTTTAAGCACTGGTCATGTTATTAATACTGCCTGTCGTAAGCCCAAAGGCCATGCTAAAACTCGTATAACATATCTTACACCAAACTCTTGGATGCCTGTCATTAACTCAGTTCCATGTATTTTGCTACTGTTTTTACCTCCAGAAAACTAAAAAAGAAGCTTAGAAACTTTTATAAACGAGCTTTTTGTAGATATTTTTATTTCTTGACCCATTTCAAACGGGGATACATTTGCTTGTGAGGTCCCCAGGATGGGCATAAGTGCCACCTGTGTAGCACTCCAGATGGGTTTTATTTCTGAGTGAGGGAGCTATGCCTGACATAAAGCAACTAAAATTATAATATAAAGTCCATATTAGCTCTTTCTATTCATATATACACAATGTGATAGAAGTATAACAGTTTTATGGGAGGACAAAAAAATACCTTTTTTTCATGTTCATGTACTTTTGTAAACAAATACGGAAGAAATATCTATTCTCAGTGAAGAGACAGAGATCAATATTACTGTAGAGCGGGAGGTCGTCATCTTGTTGTATGTCATAACTCTCTGAAGCTGGTGCTTAGATGAGTTCTTTCCTGCTGTTGCTCGGTGGAAGTGGTGCCTTTTATGTTTGGGGTTTTAACCCATTCGCGCCGGTTGACGTGCTGACACGTGGTCGAAAAAAGCCCCGGACCCGGGTGACGTCCTGGCACGTGCTACATTTTCGGCCCGCGCGCCGGGAGGCCAGTAGCGACGTGCTGAAACGTCCGCATTAGAATGATAGATTATTCTTAGTACAATTCGATTTTCATACTTGATTTGTCTTAGCTACTTTAGTTTATCCTTCTAAATAGTAGAAAATGGGATATAACGTAATATGAATGACGTCTCAGGTACATACGTAATCTTGATTACGGCATGGTGATTTCTGTTTCTGATTTGTTGAATATGATGATCTGAGTCGAAAGACTATCGTAAAATCAATTGTAATTGGCCGAGGAATAAAAAAAAAAAAAAAAAAAAAAAAATTATATAACATCTTTTTGTTGCCCCACTAAAAGAAAATGACACTTGAAAAAACATTGCTGTTACTTGCATTCACTTGTATGCACATGTATGGTTGTTCATATTCTCTTTCTTTTCGTTTAGGAAGAAAAAAAAAATTGAAAAAAAAAACTATGTTTGTTACCTCACTAGAAGAATGCTTCCACTTCCCATTGGTATTACAACATAGGAGTAAAGAATATGGAAAAAGTTCAATAGAATAACACTAAAAAAACAGTGCTATAACATCTTTTTCGACTGATATACATCCTCTGAACATAGCACTACTTTCTACACATGATTACACTTTAGACGCAATCACGCAAACCATAAGGATAGGGTGGGTGAAAAACGCTCTGCGAGCGTCAGAGCGACCGCGCGCAGCGGGAAAACACCCCGGCACGAACGGTTGCGCGCTTGAAATCTTCCCGGCGTTATCGGGAGTAGGCGAAATTCCGCCCCGGCGTGAATGGGTTAAACTGTACCTACTCTGGCGAATCTTACAGCAATACTAATAATTATGATTGCAATTTCCATCATCAGTCAGCATGGAGGTATTACTTATAGTGTAATGAAGAAACACAGCAATCAACTCTCCTCTAACGTCAAATGTTGACTATTGTGTATGTATGTATGTATGTATGTCTTGACACATGTAGTCCAACCTTAAACTGTCCACAATGGCTTAACCTGGCAACTTTGAGTTCCTAAACAAGGATTCCATGATTCACAGTAAATACAGAGGAAATTGCTAGACCAACGTCCCCAAAATAGACAGATAACTAAGAAACTATGAGTATTATTCCTCCTGGACCAAGAGCCCTTCTAAGCTGCTACTAATGGCCACCTCTAAGCTGCTACTAAGGGCCACCTCTAAGCTGGTACTAATGGCCACCTCTAAGCTGCTACTAATGGCCACCTGGATCCTATCTGTTACAAAAACATGACAATACAGACCAATGGAAACTGCTGCTTACCTCCATGATGCATCTTACTGTGTCGTCAGATCCTAAGGGGCGGTTAATCATTGAGTTACCGTAAAGGGCTGAATGCTTTGCGTTTCTCCTAAGGCTGGAGAATTGTATGATGCTGTGCAAATAATTCTTAGGACTTGGGTGTTGCCAGCACTATGTGTGTTTGTGTGTGTATGTGTGTGTGTGTTGTTGTTGTTGTTGTTGTTGTTGATTTTGTTTTTACTTTCTTTCTAAACATTCTTCAATATATTGTCTATTGGTTTTCTAGTTTATTTAGTTGCTTATATAATTGCGGAGTGCAGTGAAGTGTCTTTTTATACTTATCTTATTTTACTACAGCATGGATATTAGTCTATGATTATAGTATTTGAGGAAAAACTATATATATATTTTAAATTAGAGTGAATGAGGATGCAGCAAGATATTTTGTGGGTTAAATGTATAAGCATTCTTTCAATGTGTTTTCATATTTTCCATGTTTTTAATGCTGTACCTATGCAATAAATTTTATATTTTGTATCTATTTTATATGTCATATATTTTATTCAACAATTTCAATTTTCCTTCACAAAGCTTTCCCTAGCAAAAATATGTTGTACAAAGATCAACCTATCAATGTCCAATATTTATATGGAGTTCTCTTACTGTATATTTTAATAATTTGTTATCTGTTTCTAAATTTAAATGCTGATTATTTCTCTCCATTTGTTTATATTTGTTTGTTTTTGTACGTTTCTAATGGAGGTCAAAGCAAAGTGATTCAAGGTGCAGAGACACCGCAGTCAGGAGCAGGCAAGAGAATGAAAAGAATTCTTTTGTAGGTCTATAAAGCTTGCCAATGACTAATAGAGCACTGTGGCACATGGCACCTCATGCCAATATCTCCCTCACTTACCTAGGACCTAATCAGGTCTGCATGTGGTTGCAGGAAGCAAGAGGGCATTAAATTGCAATGCAACTCTCTAACCCCCTGCTCTTCACAGGGATGATAACATCTATCAACGGCAGAAGCCATCTTAGTCCTTGAAATGGATGCAAACATGGGTCATCCTAACCAAAGGTCTCAACATTACCATTGATCTAAGCTGCTGATGTAAAGAAACATATTCTCAGGGAAGGAGTTATTTTCAGTTACGTGAGCAACTGCTAGTGAGATCTTTCAGTGTAGCAGTTGGATTCCTTGCTGAGTGGAAGCCGATGAGGGCCAACTCTTCTTTGTGCTGTTGGGAAATACCCATTCATTTCCTTGGGAATGCTTCGAGAAATGGTGTTTCTTTTTTACACGGGGTCTTGAAGAACTTGTGCTGTTTGAATTCAGATTACGTTGTTGCACACTCTTTTGTGGATGTAGTTAATTTTTAATTATTTTGTTTGCAGACATCTGTCACCAGGTGCTGGACCTGTACTCGCCCAACCGTTCTGAAACGGGAGGCGTGGGTGGTGAGCCGTCCATTACCATGCCGACAGCCACCCCAAGACGTCCAGCGACGCCCACGCAAGGCAGCAGCACCGCGCCCCCGCCCGCCAAGAAGGCCAAGAAGGAGGAGGTGAAGTCGTCGCCAGTCAAGACGGAGAGCACGCCACAACCACAGCCGTACCAGTACCCTTATGCCTACCAGAACTACCCGCAGGCACCCTACTCTTCGCAAACCTCCACACAGGGCACGCCTACGACACCCACTCCACGTTACCCGTACCCCTACCCACCGGCCACCACGCAAGGTCCCCCACCACAGGCCCCACCCCCACAGGCGCCCCCTCCTACGTACCCCAACCAGCAGAGGCACTACCCGCCCCCCGCGGTCACCACACCCCAGGCACCGCCACCACACTATGCGACGCAGCCCCCGCCCACGCACTACTCCTCAGCCGGCCACCCACCATCCACCTACCACCAGCCAGCCGCTGCAGGACACTACCCTGCTCCCCCAACCAACCAGCCTCCCCCCTCACACTACGCGCCCCCGCCCCATGGCTCCACATCCTCGTCCTACTACCCCCCACCCCCAGCCACCAGCAATCCTCCCCCGAACTATGCTCCGGCAGGCCCTTCCTCCAACTATCCGCCTCCCAGCTCTTACCCACACTCCAGCTCGAGACCTTACTATCCGCCTTCCTCGTAATGGTTAGCGTGTAGTTAGAAGAGAGACTCTATCTATAAAACGGTTCTTTGAACACCCAAGTACAACTACCTTGATTGTAAAATTGTATTCAAGTTGCAATTGCCTCTTCTCTGTATTTTTTTATGCTTTTGGACTTTCTCAGTGATAAGCAAATGCATGTGGATTGTAATTGCTTCATTTTGTAGGGACCTATTTCTCTGTGGCAAAGAAATCAATAAAAGACAAAAAAAAACAACAAAACAACTGTAACCTCGTATAAAGTATTACAGTGAATAGTAGCATGGTTTAACTTTGCTCGCTTCAAAGGGTGTGGCTGCCCTCGAGGCCTCGATAAATGGGTGTTGAGGGAGAATTCAAAGAATTATTCCAGTGGTCTTCTGTTTCTCTAACCAGTACTTTTAGCTTCAAAACTTTTAATTGTTTCTAGACGACACACCCATTAGTCGTGTTTATGAGAATGCTGGTCACGCTTGTTACGTTCTTTCCTTTTTGTACATTCTGTTAAAATGTGGTCTTAATTGTGTGAGAGCTTGAGTGACTGTTCGTGTGAGAGTGACTGTTTGTGTGAGAAGTGTATGACTGTGCCCCAAAAATTGTATGTGAAGCTGAAATGTTTGTGTGGATATAAATGACCTTTTCAGGTATAGAATTATGAAGCATTAGAAAAAACTATATTTGTGTATTTTTTATGTAAAAATACAATAAATATTGAATAAGAATATTTTGGTTTCATTACATCATGATGTAGAGTTGTATGAATTCAATATTTTGAAAAACTAATTCTCACAAAATTCATGGAAATTATCATGTGAAGAATAAATGATCTCGGAAAAACTCACGCAATAATAAGATATAACTAAACTGAGACACTATTCATATTTTAGACTTTTTGAAACCTAGATGCATCAAACAATAGAAAACTACAAATTAGAAAGGATAAAGGTACA
>NW_028234425.1:1970944-1998444 GCF_977035675.1 Penaeus japonicus | reverse complement strand
TTAATCAAAGGCAGGATATCCAACCGTTGACGTAAATGCTTTTATTTTCTGGTGTTGTTTGTTTGTTTGTTTGTGGATTATCTTTGTTTTCATTTTTTTATTTATGTCATATATGAGGAGAGTACTTTAAAACACGGTTAATGGTGACCTAGTTATGTGATTGTGGAATAGTTGTTTATATTTTTGGAACAATGAGTTAAGTATAGTTATAGGGTTGGCATGTAAGGTGTTGACTCATGGTTGTCGGTAGTGTTTATCGCCGCTAGGGTGGTCGGTGGGTTTTGGGGGGGTGGAGGGAGCCGGGTTTTTTTAGTGACGTAGTCAATTTTCATTGACCGGAAGAGTTATGGTTCCTCACTCAAAAGGGGAAAATAGGAAAGATTGGTGTGTTCTAATAGAATAGTTAAGTAGTATTGTTGGAGGTAGTGAGTGTGATTTTTTTATTGCAATGTGTGTGAGAGGGTTTGGTGGGAGTGTCGTAGTAAGCTTTTGAGAGTGTTGTTTGGTTGGTTGTGGGGGGGGATGGGGCGGGCGCCGGGAGGGAGGCGGGTGGATGTGGATAGCGGGTGCGGGGACTGGATGGAGGGATGAAGCGGGGCGTACAACTGTCTGCATCTGTCTTTCAGCCTGCACAGTGGGGTGCCATGCGCACGGGCTCTCCGGGAGGCGTCATTCCACAGGGTGGGGCCGCGGACTGGGTGGTGGAGGGGGGGGGGTGGTGGGTGGACTGGGAACGCGGTGCTGCAACTAGTGGTGGACCGATGGAGGGAATTAACGTGAAAAAGATTGTCGGGTGGAGTTATTTTCTAGTGGGGGGTCGGGGTTGATGGAGGCTTATTCGGCGGCGGATGCGGTGGCCAGGAAACTGCGCAGTGTTGGAGATAAGGTGGAGGTTTTTGTGTTATGAGGTACGATGGGGGCCGTATGGCGGAGTATATTCGAGGAACAGTGGATGACTGCGGGTCCAACCCGGATCGCAACCCGACTACACACCTACACCCAAAGATGAGGCGGATAGCGACTTTACAACTTGTGTACGGTCTTGTGACTGGTGTGACCTTCCCAGGAAGTATTTTTACGAGCTGGCTAGAGTTTCAAGGATGCGGTAGGGTACATGTTGTATGTTTCTTTTTCTTCAGGTGAGTTGGGCGTTGGGGTCCAACCTCTGAATACAACCAGTAGTGGCATTAGCGTGTCTGCTAGCGTCATAAACTGATCCATATTTCGGCAGGCGGTGTCCTTCCTTCTTATGCTCATCGCTTGCTGTAAGTCCATCCATGAATTATGGTATGTTTCTAAAGCAGGATCAGGTACATGCATTTTGTGAAATTACCACAACATTTTAGCCTTGTGTATCAAAACCACTCCTCTTATCCACACAAAAGTCGCGAGAGCAAATAATATAATTTGATTAATATTCCTGTAATTCAAATGTTGCATTATGCTGCCTAGAATTCTCAATTCTAGAAAACAATTGGGGAATCCTTAGTGCTCGCGCGAGGTAGCTGTGGATTTGTTAATCTTGACGTGAACTATTATGAATTCCTTACTCTTTGTGTTATCGTGTTTGTTCTTTCGCGTTAAATGGAAATACTCGACATTCTTTAGAGCAAATTCGATGTTTTCATTAATCATACAGGAGTTGGAGTGGTGCGGACTGAAATATTCATCCTGGCGGGTAGATATTTCATTGGTCGGGACATGAATCACACAGCTGATGTCACATAATTCGTGAATTTAATTTGACTGGAATTGCTTTGAGAGATCGAAGCTCCTCACTAACGAGCTCTTCGAGGTGGTGTGTGGTTTGTGATTACGTGATTGGGGGAGAAAGGAGAGAGAGAGAGAGAGCGCGGTATAGACGAAGAGAAGACGGAGAGACGAGGGCAGGTGGACGAGAGGGGGGGAGAAAGGCGAGGAGGAGAGGGAGAGAGTGGAGCGAGTGAGAGAGAGAGGAGAGGAGGAGAGGGGGGGAGGAGGAGAAGCGGAGAGAACAAAAGGGAGACGAGGAGTGAGAGAAACAGTAGAGAGGGGAGAAAGAGAGAGTGCGAGGAGAGAGAGGAGAGGTGTAGAGAGGAAGGGGGGAAGAGAGACGGGGGAGAAGAGGAGAGGCAGAGAGAGGGATAAGATGGAAGAGAGGAGAGAGGAGAGAGAGGGGGGGGTGGGGGGGGGGGAGGTTTTTGAGAGACGGGATGGGGGGAGAGGGGGGAGGATGGTAAGGAGAAAGAAGGAGAAGAGAAGGATAGAAGAGAGGAGAGATGGGAGGAGATCCGAAGAGAAAAAGGGAGCGGGAGACGAGAGGGATGAGTGATGAGCAGACAGCAGGAGTGATGACCGTGTGCTCCAGCCACTCGAGAGTGATTTAGAGAGGAGAGAGAGAGAGAGAAGAGTAGACAGATGATGAGTGAGAAGTGCGGAGGGGGGGTAGAGAGCACAAAAGAGAGAGAGAAGAAGAAGAGGCGAGAAAGGAGACAGAGAGTCAAGAGACAATAGGAGAGACGACGAGAGAGGAGGGAGAGAGGAGAGAGAACAGTACTGAGGATGAGGAGAGAGAAGTGAAGAAGTAGGTGAGGAGAGGAAACGGAGAGAGACGAGAAGAGAGAAGAGAGAAGAGGGAGTGGGTCAGAGCAGGAGAGAGGAGAGAAGAGGGTGGAGAGGGAAGAGAGGAGTGGATGAGAGAGAGAGGGTGGAGAGCGAGGAGAAGCGAACGGAGAGAGGAGAGAGTAGAGAGAGAGGAGGAAGACGATAAGAAGACAGTGAAGAAGAGAGACCACGAGTGAGAGAGAAGGAAGAGAGTGAAAAGAAGACCAGGAGGCCAAAGAGGATGAGAGGAGGAGGAGAGAGAAAGAGGCTCCGAGCGGGAGAGTGGAGAAAGGAGAAGGAGCCCGACCGGGAGGAGAGAGCGAGAGAGAAGAGCAGTGGAGAGAAGACAGAGGAGGACGGAAGGAGTGATGAGGAAAGAAGAGATGGGAGGAAAGAGAGGACGAGAGAGGAGACGAGTGGGAAGAGAGAGAGGAGAGTGAGAGGGAGTTAATAGAAGGTGAGAGGAGGAGTGAGCACGAGCGCGGGAGAGGAGAAGAGTGACAGAGAGAAAGGGATAGGAGGAGAAGAGATAGAAGAGAGGAAGAAAGGACGAGAGAGAGGAGGGAACGAGAGAATGAAAGCAGAGACGTCGAGAAAGAGAGGAGGAGAGAGAGATGCAGAGGAGAGTGAGGACGGCAGGAGGAATAGAGGAGGACCGTGAAGAGGAGAGATAGGAGGACGAGGAGAGGGAGGATGAGGAGAAGTGGGAGAGAGCGGGAGGAGAGGTGAAGAGAGAAGAGAGAGAGAAGATAGTGGGAGGAGAGAGACGGGAAGATGGGAGAGGACGAAGCAGAGACGGAGAGAGAGGAGTGGAGCAAGAGAGAGTGGAGAGAGAAGAGTGAGGTAGGGTGAGAAGGAGAGAAGGAGTGAGGGAGAGGATGAATGAGAGAGGTGAGAGTGTGAGAGAGGAGGAGGGGAAGGAGGGAGAGAGAGAAGGAAGAGGAAAAGTAAGGAGATAAGATTAGAGAGGAGAGAGAGGAGAAGGAGATAAGTAGAGAGAGAGAGAGGAGAGCACGGCGGGAAGGAGAGGGAGAGAGAGAGAAGGGGAAATAACGACGGTGAGAAAGAGGTGAGAAGGGAGAGGTGTAGAGGAGTGAGAGAGAGAGAAGAGAGAATGGAAGGCGTGAAAAGGTGAAAGAGATGAGAGAGATGAGGAGGGGAGAGGTAAGGAGCAGGAACGAGTGAAGGAAAAAGGAGAGGGCGTGAGCGAGAAAAAGGAGAGAGAAGGAAAGGAGAAGAGAGGAAGAAGAGAGTCGAGAAGAGGAGAGGGGGGAGAAAGGATAAGAGGAGGACGTGAAGAGGAGAAGTGGTGAAGTGAAACCGAGGAGAGTGGAGTGAGTGAGAGAGTGTCAAAGTGCCGTGAGTGAAGAGTAAGAAAGAAGTAGAAGAACGAAGAGTGAGGGTGATGATCGGGAAAGAAGTGCGAGGGCTAGAGACGAGAAACACGTAAGGACAGAGGAGCAGAAGAGAAAGAAAGAGAGAGAGAGAATGAAAGGAAGAGAGAGAGAGAGATCGAGGGAGGCGACAGTGGTAAAGAGAGAAGAGCCGCAGAGATGGTAAGAGGGGAGAAGAGGAGAAGGCCCCCGAGGGGGAGGAGAGGAGAGTGAGAGAGGAGAAAGAGGAGAGAGGCAGGAGAGAGGAGGCAGGAGAGAAGAAGAACTAGACACAGGAGGGAGAGAGGGAGATAGAGAGGAGAATGAAGAAAGGGATAGAAGAGAAAAGGGGAGGAAGGGAGGAAGGGTAAGAGGAAGAGCCAGAAGCGATGCAGCCGGTAGACGGGAGAGAGAGGGAGGAGAGAGAGAGAGAGGAAAGAAGAGAGATGGAGGAGTGGGAGGGAGTGGGAGAGAGAGAGGAGAGAGAGAGAACGAACAGAGAAGAGGAGAGAGGG
This sequence comes from Penaeus japonicus, assembly GCF_977035675.1. Taxonomy (NCBI): domain Eukaryota; kingdom Metazoa; phylum Arthropoda; class Malacostraca; order Decapoda; family Penaeidae; genus Penaeus; species Penaeus japonicus. The sequence continues at coordinate 1,993,973 of NW_028234425.1, read as the reverse complement.
GAGAGAAGAGAGCTGAGAGGAGGAGATGAGGGAGAGGAGTGGAGAGAAGAATGACGAGAGAAGAGGTGATGTAGAGGAGAGAACGAGAAACAGACGAGAGTGAGAGTAGAGGAGAGCAGTAGACGAGGAGAACAGTGAGAGAGGACGGTACGACAACAGTGATGGGAGAGAAGAGAAAGGGAAGAGAACAACCAATAAAGAAGGAGAGGGAGAGAACGAGAGAGAGAGTTAGAGAAGAGTGAGCACGGAGGAGAGGAAGAGGAGGAGAGAGAAGGAGGAGAGGGTAGAGGAGGGAGAAGGACAGAGAGATATGAGGAGAGCTGAGATGAGAGAGAAAAGTAAGACAAGAGCAGAAGGGAGAGAGGGAAGGGGGGGGGGAAAAAAAGAGACTAGAGAGAGAGGGAAAGAGAAAAAGAGAGGAAGAGAGAGGAGAGAGAGAAACCAAGAAAGAGATGCGAACGAGAGGGAGGGAGAATCGCAGCAGAGAGAGAGAGGAGGACCAAGAGAAGTAGGAAAGGACCCGACGAGGGGAAGAAGAGGAAGAGAGGGAGGAGAGTAAAAGAAGAGAGAGGGACGAGGAAATTGGAGGAGAGAGTGGAGAGAGAGGGAGAAGAGAAAGATTGAGAGAGAAGGGAGAAGAGAGGGAGAGGTAGAGAGAAGGGGGGGGGGGGGGCTCGGAAGAGAGAGAGAGAGAAGAGGGCGAGAAGGAGAGAGGCAGGAAGAAGAGAAGAGGAAAGTAGAGCGAAGAGAGTGGAGAAGTGAGAAAGAGAGGGAAAGAGAGAGAAGAAGGATAGAAAGAGGTTTGAACGAGAAGGAGAGAAAGAGAGAGAGATGCACGAGATGCGAGAAGAAAAGGAGACATGAAGAAAGAGAGACCAAAAGAGAGAGAAGGGAGGAAGAGATAGAGAGAGAAAAAAGGAGGAGAGTGAGAAAGAGAGAGGAGGAAGAGTGAGAGAGAGAGAGAGAGAGAGAGAGGAAGAAGAGAGAGAGGAAGAGAGAAGAGAAGGAGAGAGAGGAGGAAAGGAAGAGGAGGGAAGAAGAGAGAAGTCAGAGGGGACGACAGGAAGAGGAGAGAGAGTGGAGGAGGAGAGAAGAGAACCGACGGTAGAAGAGCACGGGGGAGCCGGAGAGAGGAAGCATCAGAGGAGAGCAAGGGAGCAAAATGGAGAGGAGGAGAGGAGACAGCGAGAACAGCAGAAGCGAGTCGAAGAGCCGAGAAGAGAGAGGAGGAGAGGGAGAGAGGAAGAGTGAGTGTGAATGAGAGGAGAGAGGAGAGAGAGAGCGAAGGCGAGAGCAGGAGAGAAGAAAGGAGCTGAACGAATGACAAGAGAGAGACGATGAGAAGAGTAGGAGGAGGCGAGAGAAGATAGAAGAAGAGAAGAGGAGAGCGTCAGATAGAATAAGAATGAGAGAAACAGCAAGGAGAGGAGCGAAGGGGAGAGAGAGAGAGAGGAGAGGAGGATGAGAGAGAGAAATGAGGCCGGAGAAAGGATACCGAGTAGGAAGAAGTCGAGAGGAGGAGAAGTAAGAGAAGAGAAATAGTAGAGAAGAGAGGAGATGAGAGAAGGAGGTGGCGAAGAGCTAGAGAGAGAGAGAGGAGAGGAGAGGAGGAGAGAGGAGAGAGAGTGAGAGGAGGAGAGCGGAGAGAGGAAGAGGAGAGAGGAGGCAGATGAGAGAAAGGAAGAAGGGAAAGAGGAGAGAGAGAGGAAAGAGTCAGAAGAGAGAGAGAGAGTGCAGTCGTAAGAGAGAAAGAGCACGAAATGAGGAGAAAAGGACGACCATGAGAGAGAGGGAGACAGAGATAGGAAGGGAGAGAGAGAGGATAGAGGAGAGTGAGACGACAGAGAAGCAGGAGAGAAGCAAATGGAAAGAAAAGAAGGAGAAGAGGAAAGCTTAAGAGAGGAAGAGGACGGAGAAGAAGGAGGGAGGGGAGGAGGGAGAGTGTAAATGCGAGAGAGACGAGCAGAAAGTGAGAAAGAAGAGTGAGAGATGAGAGAGAGGGACGAGTGGTAAAAAGAGAGAGAGGAGTAGGGAGAGTGAGAATAGAGGATCAAGACAGAGGTGAAGAGTGAGAGAGGATGAGAGGAGAGTAAGGAAAGAAGAGAGTGAGAGAGAAGAGGAGGAGAAGTGAGCGTGGAAAGGGGAGGACGGAGAGTCGTGAGAGAGACCGAGAGAGGAGAAGGAGAGAGAATGTGATAGATTAGATAGATAGAAGATAGAGTGAGCGAAAAATGTGAAGGAACAAAAGCACGAGCAGATCCCCAGTGTTGAGAGACGAGGAGGGCAGGCGAAGGGAGGGAGTGGGAGGCCATCCGATCCCGAGCGAGGCCCGGAGAGGAGGGGCCCGCCGCGACGGGCGTGGTGGGGGCTGGCGAGGGGTGGCAGTGAGAGGAGGGGGTGGGTTCCGGGTGAGAAAGAGGGAAGGGAGAGAGTATCCGTCGAAGAGAGGAGCGGAGGGAGCGAAGGAGTGGGAAGATGAGATGAATGAAGACGAGCGAGGGAGAGGAGGGGGAGGGGTGAACGAATGGAGGGGAGAGTGAGAGTAAGAGAGACCAGGATAGAGATGAGATAGATGTTTGATAGTTAAATTAGATAGATAGATAGATAAGAGTGATCGAGAGAGAGAGAGAATAGATATAGATAGACGGTTTGCATAGAATTAAATAGAATAGGATAGTTAGTTGATAGAGAGAAGAACGAAAGTGAGAGAGGGGATGGTGAGAAGAAAAGAAGAGGCGAGGGGGGTAGAGGGAGAGAGAGAGAGACAGGGAGACGGGAGGAAGGAAAAATGAGATCGATTATAGCGATGGAGATTGAGAGGGGGGCGGCGGGAAGGAAGAGGAGGACGGGGGGGGGGAGGGGGAGAAAAAGGGGAGCAAAGAAAGGGGCGGGGGGGGGAGGGCGGGAGAGAAAGAATGATTGAGAAAGGGAAGAAAAAGGGAGAAGAACCCTCCCGGGGAAAAAGGAGAAAGGGAGGGGGGGGGGGGAAGGATGGGGGGAATGAAACCGGGGGGGGGAGAGGGGGGGAAGGGACAAAAGAAAAAGAAAGGAACGGCAAGGGAAGAGGGAAATGGCATCCCCCTCATAAAGGGGGAAGGGGGGGGGAGGAGGGGGCACAAGGGAATAAGTAAAAAAAGGAACAGGAGGGGAGGGGCGGGGGGGGGAAGGGGGGGAGGGAGAAGGGAGGAAGGGGGGGGGAAAGGGGAAAGAAAGGAGAAGAGACAGAAGGAAAAGAAAGGAGGAGGGGGAAAAGGAGAAAAAGGGAAGGGGAAAATGAGAGAAGGAAGGGAGAAGAAAAAAAAGAGAACAAAGAAGAAAGAAGGAAGAAAAAGCGCGAAAAAAAGGCAAGGCGGAGAACCCAACGGGAGAGGAAGGAGAAAAGGGAAGGGGAGGGGAGGGGAAAGGAAGGGAAGGAAAGGGAAAAAATGGGAGGAGAAAAATGGGAAGGAAAAGGGGGGAAGAAAAAAAAAAATAAAGGGAGAAGGAAGGAGACGAGGGGAAAAGAAGAAGAAGGGGAAGGGGAAGGGAGGGAAAAGCAGGAAAGAAAGGTAGAAGGAAAAAATGAGAGAGGGAGGACGACACAAAACCAAATGTCATTTAAGATTATATAACACTTTTCTACTACACATCAAAATTTACATTTCAAAATTTTAATTAAATAGTCAATTAAATGAATTTACAGTCAAAAATAAGAAAAAAAGTAAAAGAAGGAAAATTTAGTGGTAAATAAGGAGCAAAAGACATGTAGAGTTGAATTGAACTGAAAAGAAAAAGGGAGACAAAAAGAAAAAAAAAGAAAAAGGGGGGGGGAGGGAGGATGAGAAGGAAAAAGAAAAAGAAAGGAGAGAAGAGGGGAAGAGAAAAAGCGGGGGCAAAAAGAAAGAAAGAAAAAGGGAAAAAAAGAACGAAAAAAAAAAAAGAATAAAATAAAAAAAAGAAAAAAATAAAAAAAAAAAAAAAACAAAAAAAAAGACATAAAAAGGGAAAAAAAAAAAAGAAGGGGGAGAGGGGAAAGAGAGGAAGAATAAAAAAAAGAGAGAAAGGAAAAAAGAAAAGAAGCGAAAGAAAAATAGGAAAAAAGAGGAAGGAGGAAGAAAGAGAAAAAGGAAAGAAAAAAGAAAGGAAGAAGAAAAGACGGATAAGAAGAAGGGAAAGATACGAAAGGGGAAAGATGAAGGGGGGAAAAAAAAAGGGAAAGAAAAAAAAGCAAAAGAAAAGAAAGAGATAAAGGAAAGAGGGGGGGAGGAAAAAAAGGGAAAAGATGAAAAGAAGAGAGAAGAGGAAAAGCTCGATAATAAATATCACAAAATACAAAAGTGATATAAAGCGGACGGAATGGAGATTTAAGTCGCAATGAATAGATTTGAAATATAGAGAGAAAATGAAGTGGGTGTGACTGTTATTCGTGTGTTATGTTATGGTTTTTGCGGGAGTGTGTGGTGTGTATTATGACGAACCTTGTGTTCATTTTATTTTAATTTTTTATAATTTAATAAATAATTATTTTTTTAATTGTATGACAGACAAACTAACTGAGCAGACGATGATACATAACTAACAAAAAAAAAAAAAAAAAAAAAAAAAAAAAAAAAAAAAAAAAAACAAACCTAAAAAAAAAAACCAAAAAGGTAAAAAAAAAAACCCAAAAAAAACAAAAAAAAAAAAAAAAAAAAAAAAATAAAAAAAAAAAGCATAAAAATCGAAAAAGACGGAGAGGAGGGAAGAAAGAAAAAATTCATCAAAAAGGGAAGAGGAGAAAATAAATATGGAGTAAAGAGAGGGAATAGAGAAAGGAAGGAGGGAGGGAGGGAAACGAGGAAAAGAAAGGAAAGAGAGGGAAGGAAGAAGGGGAAAAAAAAAATCAAAAGAGGAAAATAAGGAGAAGAGCGGAAAAAAGAAATCTCAAAAGAGAAAAATAAGGAGAAAGAGGAAAAAATCAAAAGAGTAGATAAACAAGTGGATGAACGAGTGAAAATCAAAAAAAAAAAAGAGAAAATTAAGAGACGACGAGAAAAGCTCAAAAAAGAGAAATAAAGGAGAAAGATGAAAAATCCAAAAGAGAGATAATAAGGGGAACGAGAAGAAAAATCAACAAAGAGGGAAAGAAAATAGGGAAAGCGAAAGAGAGAAAACATCAAAAGGAGAAAATAAGGAGAGGAAAGAGAGGGAAAAAATCACAAAGAGGAAAAATAAGGGAGGAAGGAGAGAAAGAAGAAGCAAGAGACGGAACAAATCAAAGAGACAATAAGGAGAATGAGGAGAAAAATCAAAAGAGAAAATAAGGAGAAAGAGAGAAAAATCAAAGGAGAAAATAAGGAGGAAAGAAGAGAAAATCAAAAGAAGAATATAAGGGAGAAAGAGAGAAAAATCAAAAGAGAAAAAAAGGAGAAAGAGAGAAAAATCAAAAGAGAAAATAAGGAGAAAGAGAGAAAAATCAAAAGAGAAAATAAGGAGAAAGAGAGAAAAATCAAAAGAGAAAATAAGGAGAAAGAGAGAAAAATCAAAAGAGAAAATAAGGAGAAAGAGAGAAAAATCAAAAGAGAAAATAAGGAGAAAGAGAGAAAAATCAAAAGAGAAAATAAGGAGAAAGAGAGAAAAAAAAATCGAAAGAGAGAAAAATCAAAAGAGAAAATAAGGAGAAAGAGAGAAAAATCAAAAGAGAAAATAAGGAGAAAGAGAGAAAAATCAAAAGAGAAAATAAGGAGAAAGAGAGAAAAATCAAAAGAGAAAATAAGGAGAAAGAGAGAAAAATCAAAAGAAACAATACCGAAAAGAGAGAAAAATCAAAATTAAAAAATACGATAAAGCGAAAAAAAGAAAAATCAAAAAAAAAATCATGATAAACGCTGAAACAACACAAACTAAAAAATAATTAAAAGAGAGACAGCACAAATCTAAAATAAGAAACTCAGAAAAAAATACAAAGAGAAAATAAAGAGAAAGAGAGAGAGAAAAATCAAAAGAGAAACTAAGCGAAAGAGCGAAAAAACAACATAAAAAATAAGAAAAGAGGAGGAAAAATCAAAATAGAAAATAAGGAAAAGAGCGAAAAAAAAAAAAAATCAAAATAGAAAATAAGGAGAAAGAGAGAAAGATCAAAAGAGAAAATAAGGAGAAAGAGAGAAAAATCAAAAGAGAAAATAAGGAGAAAGAGAGAAAAATCAAAAGAGAAAAAAAAATCGAAAGAGAGAAAAATCAAAGGAGAAAATAAGGAGAAAGAGAAAAAAATCAAAAGAGAAAATAAGGAGAAAGAGAAAATAAGGAGAAAGAGAGAAAGATCAAAAGAGAAAATAAGGAGAAAGAGAGAAAGATGATGATCACACTCTCGCAAAGGAGCTGAAACGTGACTTCATTGCTCAGTCACGTTCGTTGGACAAAATATGAATAGGTTGCAGTGATTTTGAATACTCAAAACGGAGATTAATTTGCAATAGTAAACATTCTTTTAACGGTTAAGGCTATTGCGTGATGAATCGCATATTTAAATGTGTGTGTGTGTGTGGGGGGGGGGGGGGGGGGGGGGGGGTTGGGGGGGTGTTTGTGTGTGTGTGTGTTTGTTTTAGTGTGTGTTTGGTGTGTGAGGTGTTTTGTTTTGGTTGTGGGTTGTGTATGTGTGTTGTGTGTGTGTGTTGTGGGTGTGTTGTGGTTGTGTGTGTGAGTTGTGATAGGGAGAGAAGAGAGAAGAGAGAGAGAGAGACAAAAAAGAGAGAGAGAGAGAAAGAGAGAGAGAGAGAGAGAGGAAAGCGAGAGAGAAGAAAACGACAAAGAGAGACAGAGAAAAAGAGGATAGAGATAAAAGAGAAGATAGAGGAAGGAAAAGATTTGAAGAAAATGAAAAAAGTTAATGAAACGCAAAAAATAAAAAAAAAAAAAACAAAAAACAAAACACCACCTACAACCCCACACTCACACACACACACACCACCACCCATACACACACACACACTAAACACACACAAAAACACGAACTATAACACACAACACACCCACACACAACAAACATAATTTATCATATATTTCTATATAGATGTGTGTGTGAGTGTGTGTGTGTGTGTGTCGGGTGTGTGTGTGTATGTGTGTATCTGATGTATTTATGTATTATTTATTTATATATATATTATTTATATTTATATTTATATTTATTGATTATTAGTTATATACATTTGTTAGAGTTATGAGTTTTTTTACTATTTTGTGTTATAGATTTCATTATAGTTTAGAGATATTCTTTCACACACACACTACACCACAAAATCCTCTAACTTTTATTTAGTTTTTTATATTTTCGGGAGAGTTCGTTGAGTGAGTTCTAGTACTGACTTAGAATAAATCACTCGCTTGATATGCTGCGCAATAAGGGACTGCCGGGCGGGCTGAAGTGCGCAGGCGTGAGTCGGATGCGTGGGGTCGGTGAGTTGGGTATGGCCTGTGGGGGGTTGTTTGACATGCGGACAGTGTGGCTGGTTGGGGATGTGGGCGGGTGGGTTGCGGGGAGGGAAGGAGCGAAGGCGGATAAGATGCCCGCAAGAGAACTACGCCGAGTGAGGGGGGACAGCGTGAACAGACCGGGTGATGGGCTGACGGTGCCTAGTGGTGGTAGTGGTGGTGAAGCGGGGCTGGTAGTGATTGGGCTGGAGGTTGGGACTGTAGTGATGTCACGTACTGGCTGGGATAGGGCACTGGTAGCAGGTTGCAAGGGGGTGACTTGGGGGTATCATTATGACTTTTGAGTATTGCTTTTGATGGTGTTTTCATTTTGTTGTATGAGGTGGAGACTGCTGATGGAAGTGATGGAGAACGCATGGGCGAGGGTGAATGCTTGCACTGAAGAAGCAATGATGTGGCCGGAAACGTTGTGCAATTTGCTCGCATGACTAATGCTCCGGAGTTTACTGGCGATGCAACCTTAGCAGATGCTAAAGATAGCTGATACTGCGCCAATCTCATTCACTAGGTAAGGACTATGGTAGCAAAATGACGGAGGCATCTAAAGTTTGGGACTGGCCAAGGGATTGGGTTCCGGGCAGGGTAATCGGAGGGAAGGGTGGGAACAGCACGGTTGGGGAGGCAGGGGAGTATCGGGACGAGTTGAGCCCATTAGAGCGGTCTCATTTTGAGGGAGAGGGGTGGGGGGGGGCGGGGGGGGGGTGGGAAGGGGACGGAGGGGCCGGGGGGGGGAAGGCTGGTCCGTGGCGGTGGGTGGACGCCACGAGCAGAGAGAGCACGAACAGAGAAGAGGAGAGGGGGAGAGAGAGGGCGCGAGAGCGAGAGACGAGCAGCAGAGAGAGTAGCAGGCCGAGACCTGAAGCAGAGCAGAGAAGATGACAACCCAGGAGAGGGGGAGAGAGAGGGGAGACGGAGTCAGAGCGAGAGAGAGAGAGAGGCGAGAGAGAGAGACGAGCAGGAAGAGAGACGGCGACGGGAAGGAGAGAGAGAGAGAGACGAGACGCGAAGAGAGAAGCGCGCAGCCGAGAGAGCAGCAGCAGAGAGAGAGGCAGGAAGAGAGAGAGAGAGAGAGAGAGAGAGAGCGAGAGAAAGCAGAGAGAGGAGGAGACGAGAGAGCATAGAGGAGAGGGAGAGAGGGAGAGAGAGAGAGAGAGAGAGAGAGCGGACGGGAGAGAGGCGAGAGGGAGAGAGAGCGAGAGAGAGAGAACGAGAAAGAGAGAGTAGAGAGAGGGAGAGAGAGAGAGAGATAGAGAGGGCAGCGCGAGAGAGAGGAAGAGGTGAGAGGAGAAGCGAGAGAGAGAAAGCAGAAAGCAGAAAGAGAGCGAGAGGCCGGTAGAGGCCGAGAGAGACGAGAGAGAGAGCCGAGAGCAGAGAGCGAGAGAGAGAGCCCAGAGGACAGAGAGAGAGATGAGCAGAGAGATCGAGAGAGAGAGAGACGAACGAGAGAGCGAGAGAGACGGAGGTCGAAGAGAGAGAGCGAGACGCCGAAGAGAGAAGGAGAGACGAGAGAGAGAGAGAAAGCAGAAAGCGAACGAGAGAGCAGAAGGGCGCAGGGCACGAGAGGAGAGAGAGCGAGAGAGAGCGTCGAGCAGAGAGAGAGAGAGAGAGGGAAGAGAGCAGCGAGAGAGAGAGAGCGGAGACGAGAGAGAGAGAAGAGAGCGAGAGAGAGAGAGAGAAGAGCAGAGAGAGAGAGCGAGAGAGAGAGGGAGGGAGAGAGGGAGAAGCAGCGAGAGAGAGAGAGAGAGAACGATCAGACGAAGCACAGACACGAACGAGGAGAGAGAGGGATGAGGGAGAGAGTAGAGAAGCAGACGGAGAGCAGAGAGAGAGAGAGAGAGAGCAGAGAGCGAGACGAGAGCGAGCGAGAGAAGGAGACGAGCGCGAGAGAGAGCGAGAAAGAGAGCGAGCGGAGAGAGAGATAGAGAGACAGAGCAAGCGAGAGAAGGCAGAAGAGAGAGAGAGAGCGAGCGAGCGAGAGGGAGGGAGAGAGGGAGAGAGAGAGAGAGAAGGAGAAAGAGAGAGAGAGAGAGAGAGAGACGAGAGAAAGAGAGAGAGAGACCCGAAAGAGAAAGACGAAAGAGAGAGACGAGAGAGAGACGAGAGAGTGCGAGAGAGCGAGACAGCGAGAGAGAGAGAGAGAGAGAGAAAGAGAGAGCGAGAGAAGCGAGCGACGAGGAGGGAGGGAGAGAGAAGAGGAGAGAGGAGAGGAGAGAGAGAGAAGAAGAGACGAGCGAGAGAGAGAGACCGAGACGACCCAGAGCACAGAGCAGACGAAAGGAGAGCCGAGCCAGCAGAGAGAGAGAAGAGAGAAAGAGAAAGAGAGAGAAAGAGAAGAGAGGAGAGAGAGCCCCAGCCACACAGGACACAGACGAAGCAGCAAAAGCAGAGAGAGAGAGAGAGAGGAGAGATAGGATGAGAGAGAGGGCAGAGAGAGAGCGAAGAGCAGAGAGAAAAAATGAAGTCAGAAGAGAGAGAGAGAGAAAGAGAAAGAAGAAAGAGAAAAGAGAGAGGAGAACAGAGAAAAGAGCGAGAGAAAAGAGAGAGAGAGAGAGAGAGCGAAAGTCAGGAGAGGGTGGTGAGAAAATAAAAAGAAGAGAGCTAAAGAGGGTAATGTTGGCAGGAAAGAACAGCGAAGAATGCAGAAAGAAAGAATGGAGACAGAAGCAGGGGAATGCTATAACGGAACGGGACAGGCAAAGAAAGAAAAGAAAAGAAACAGAAAAGTGGACAAAAGGAAACGACGAAGAAGCGCGTGGGAATGTATTACAGAAAAGAGAACGGACAGCCGGGCAAGAATCCAGAAAACAAAGAAGAACAAAGGGCACCCCATTCACCGACAATAATCAAAAGCCTGGAAAACAGCGCAACCCCACCCTCCCTCCTCCCCCCCTGCCCCTCCCACCCTCCCCCCTCCCCCTCCCAACCTCCCAACCTCCCCCCCCCTCCCCTCTCCACCCCTCCCAACCCCCCAACCCCCTCCCCCCTCCCAACCCCCCTCCCCTCTCCCCCCTCCCCACTGAAGGGCGTGGCGTGCTCAGAGTGTCACAGCTAACCTGTCTCGGTCACAGCTCTCATAAGGGGGGGGGGGGTATGTCGGGGCGTCGCTCTTAATGATGTAGGGCTGTAAGGGCGAAGGCACGGTGGTTTCCTGGTAATCTTTTCGCCTCTATTGCGTCGCGAGCGTTGGAATAGCTACTGTAGAGTCTAGTTGTTGTTTGTTTGTTGGTTCTGTTTGTTTGTCTGTTTGTTGAATGTTGTTGTTTGGTTTGATTTGTTGCTAAGGGTGGGATGTATTTTCTTTTTTTTTTTTTTTTTTTTTAGTGTGGATTCTGTGAGATTCGTGTGGGTGTCTTTTTTTTTGGGGGGGGGGCATCTGTCTGTTCTCTCTCTCTTTATCTCTCTCTCTCTCTCTCTCTCTTTCTCTTTATCTCTCTCTCTCTCTCTCTCTCTCTCTCTCTCTCTCTCTCTCTCTCTCTCTCTCTCTATCTATCTATCTCTCTTTCTCTCTCTCTCTCTCTCTCTCTCTTCCTCCTTCTCTCTCTCTCTCTCTCTCTCTCTCTCTCTCTCTCTCTCTCTCTCTCTCTCTCTCTCTCTCCCTCCCCCTCCCTCTCTCTTTCTTTCTTTTTTTTTCTCTCTCTCTTTTTATCTCTCTCTCTCTCTCTTTCTCTTTATTTCTCTCTCTCTTTATCTCTCTCTCTCTCTCCCTCTCTCTCTTTCTTTCTTACACGCTCTCTCATGCTCCCCCCTCCTTACCTCCCTACCCTCCCCCCTCCTCCTCCTCTCCTCATCCCTCTCTCTCTCTCTCTCTCTCTCTCTCTCTCTCTCTCTCTCTCTCTCTCTCTCTCTCTCTCTCTCTCTCTCTCTCCCTTTCCTTGCTCCCCTCCCCCCTCCTCCTCCTCTCCTCATCCCTCTCTCTCTCTCTCTCTCTCTCTCTCTCTTCCCTTGCTCCCCTCCTCCTCCCCCCTCCCCCCTCCCCCTACCCCATGAACTGGTCATGACAAAGAGATCAATTAATGTCCCTTGTTCACCCCAGACGTTGATTTAATTAGTATTTAATTCAACTTAGATGTTGCGACTTGTAGGCCTGTGGTTAGTTAGTGAATTATGTATAATGTATCTTCGTGTGTGTGTGTGTGTGTGTGCGTGTGTGTGTGTGTGTGTGTGTGTGTGTGTGTGTGTGTGTGTGTGTGTGTGTGTGTGTGTGTGTGTGTGTGTGTGTGTGTGTGTGTGTGTGTGTGTGTGTGTGTGTGTGTTTTATGCATCATTGTGTATCTGTATATATTTGTTTTCCTCATTTACGCATTTCTATTTATATATTTGTATTTATGTATTATTATGTATTTATGTTTCAATATGTTTTTATGTATCAATATGTTTTTATGTATCAATATGTATTTATGTATCAATGTGTTATTATGTATCAATATGTTATTATGTATCAATATGTATTTATGTATCAATGTGTATTTATTATCAATATGTATTTATGTATCATTATGTTTTTATGTATCAATATGTATTTTTTCTTATATTTGTGAATCAGTTGGTTTCATTATCTACGTAATATTGTTTATGTATCTTTGTGTATCTATGTATTTCTATCTGCAAGTTTGTATTTACGAATCATATATATGTGTCATCACGTCTCTGTGTTTTGATAGTATGATGTGTAATATCAATATGATTGCATCAGTTGCACTATATATTGCACTATATAATTATCACTTATGTACTGTTATCGTAATCTTGTTCTTAATTTGTTATCCAATTATTCATTTAATCAGACAGTACTCTGATTAATTATGCAATGTAAAAAAAAAATATATGTCTTTATGTAAGTATTTAAGTGTGTTTGTAAGTATGTAAGTATGTAAGAATGTAAGAATGTAGGTTTGTATGCATATAATCATATCAGTATGTATGTAAGTATATAAGTATATATGTATATAGGTATATACGTGTATAATATATAAATATGTAAGTATATAATGATATAGGTATATACTTATATAGATATAAAAAAAAAGTAGATATATAAGTATATCAGTATACAAGTACATACGTATATAAGTACATAAGTATATCAGCATATACGTATGATTAGATAAGTATTTCTTAAGTATGATATTACATAAGTAGACAGTTATGCTTATTATCACTGTATATTTTTTCGGGTGACAGTAATTAGCTTTATAATGAACACACAATCATATAAATAAAAACAGTTACTGTAGTAATAGTAGTAGTAATGAGAAAAATAATGAAAAAAGTAATGATAGGAGTAACCTTAGTAATGAAAAAAGAACAGCTATGATTTTCTTAGTTCTGTATTTTTTTTCATTGTTATTTTTGCGTGTGAGTGAGCGTGAACTTTCGCTTATGATAATGAGCTAATGAGCTAACATAGATATATTGGTCGTCGATGGTGGCCTTGCTGGTTGAGGGGGGGTTGGGGGGGTGGGGTTGGTGGTGGGGGGGTTGGGTGGGGGGGGGGTGGGGGGGGTGTGTGGGTGTGCTAGGTAGCTATAAAACACTCTAAATCTCTATCAGACTCTATACACTCACACATATTAACTCCAGAGTGAGTGTGAGTGTGTGTAGAGTTATATTTATATATATATTTATTATATGTATATATAAATATTATATATATATATTTATTATATATATATATATACTATATATATATATATATTTATATATATTACTATATTTATATGTGTGTGTGTGTGTGTGTGTGTGTGTGTGTGTTCGTTTGGTTTTGTATTACATATATATATGATATATATATATTTTATATATATTATATATAATATATTATATATATATATATATCTATATAATATTTATACATATATATATAATCTATATATATATGGATTTATATATATTTAATATATATATTTATAATATTTATATATTTAATTTATTATATTAGATTTAGGTATGTGTGGCATGTGTTGTCGTGTGGGTTGTGTGTGTGAGTTGGTTGTGCGTGGTGTGTGATTGGTGGACAGCAATAGGGCCTATACTTTGGTCCAGGACCCTTTTCTGAAATCACCTCATTTCCCTTTTTCTTCTTCTCGTTTACTTTTACTTTTAGGGAGGGATGGAGGGAAGGAAGGAGGGAGGAGGGAGGAGGGAGGGGAGGAGGGAGGGGTGGAAGAAGAGGGAGGGAGGGAGGGGAGGAGGGAGGGGGGGAAGTCAAAAAAAAAAACAGGGAGAGAAAGGAAAAAAAAAAGAGAGGGGACTATGGAAGGAGGGGAGGAGAGAGGAGGAGAGACGAGAGGGAGGGAGAGGTGGGAGGGAAGGAAAAGAGGTATGGGACGGAGAGAGGGAGGACGGGGGAGGGGAAGGGAGAGGAGGAGGGGGAGGGGGGAGGGAGAGGGAGAGAAAGGGGGAGGAAGAAGGGGGGAAGGGGGAGGGGGAGGGGGGAGGAAGGGAGGAAGGAGAGGGGGAGGGATTGAATTAAAGGAGGGAGGGACGGATGGAAGGAGGGTGGATGGAGTGATGGCGGGAGGAAGGAGGGAAAGAGGGAAGGATCGAGGGAGGGAAGGGAGGAGAGAGCAAATGAAGGAGGTAGGGAAGGAGGAGGGAGGGAGGGAAGGAGGAGGGAGGGAGGGAGGGAGGGAGGGAAGGAGAGATGGAATTAAGGAGAGAGTAAGGGAGGACGTGGAAGAGAGAGGAGGGGAAGAGTGGAAAGAATGAAGAAGGGAGGACGAGAGTGAAGGAAGGAGAGAGGGAGGGAGAAGGTGAAAGAGGTGAAAGAAGGGGAGAGGAAAGTAGGAGGGGGAGGAGAGGTAGGAGGAGGAGGAGGAGGGGGAAGGAGGAGGAGGAGAGGAGGAGGAGGAGGAGGAGGAGGAAGGAGAGGAGGAAGGAGGAGGAGGAGAAGGAGGAGGAGGAGGAGGAGGAGGAGGAGGAGGAGGAGGAGGGGAGGAGGAGGGGGGGGAGGGGGGGGGGGGATGAAAACTCCACCCACCGGTATTTCCTGTTCGTTGAGATGGGAGAGAAAATGTGTTTATTCGTTGGTTCGCAAACATGTCATATCACTTTTGCTATTCCGAAGAAATGATGTGCATTTTATTAGTGTTTGGATTTCGGCGAGTTTCATCCTTACTTGATATTGAGAAGTAATCTCTCTGATGTTTATAAAGCATGTTGTTCCTTTTTATTCATTATTATTTTTTTATATACACGCTCTCTCTATTTGTGTACGAGTACACGCGCACTTCTCTCCCTCCCTCCCCCCTACTTCTTTCGCTCTCCCTGTCGCTCGGTCCTTCTCTCTCTCTCTCTCTCTCTCTCTCTCTTTCTCTATTTATCTATCTATCTATCTGTCTGTCTGTCTGTCTCTCTCTCTCTCTCTCTCTTTCTCTATCTATCTATCTATCTGTCTGTCTGTCTGTCTCTCTCTCTCTCTCTCTCTCTCTCTTTCTCTCTCTCTATTTATCTATCTATCTATCCATCTGTCTGTCTGTCTGTCTCTCTCCTCTTTCTTCTCTCTCTCTCTCTCTCTCTTTCTCTCTATCCCTCTCTCTCTCGCTCTCTCTCTATCTCTCTCTCTCTCTCTCTCTCTCTCTCTCTCTCTCTCTCTCTCTCTCTCTCTCTCTCTCTCTCTCTCTCTCTCTCTCTCTCTCTCTCTCTCTCTCTCTCTCTCTCTCTCTCTCTCTCTCTCTTTCTCACTCGTTTTATCATACTCATGGGTGGTCGCCTTCTGAATAGTTAATTTACAGGACATTGCAGACGCCTTGGAAAAAAAAAAAAAAAAAAAAAACAGGAATCTACCCAAACTTCAGCTTCCACTAATGCCATAAAAATACTGTAAATGTTAGCAGGATTGCATTCTTGTGTTTACTTCAATCTCGTGCCATATATTAGTATGTAAAAGACTTTGATAGCATTAATTTTATCAGAGACAATATTAGTGATATATTTAGTGATGTATATTTGTGATATATTTGGTCGATACTATGCATATCTTGTAGGACAGAAAGGGTGATGAATAAGGTTCTGGGACGTGGATTTTTAATGTTGTTAATTACATGAGTTTCACTTAAATCCTAAAAAAAAAAAAAAAAAAAAAAAAAATGCCTCCTAGACATATTGCATATTGATATCCTGTAGGAAGCTTGGTGTGTGCAAGCTGATAAATAATGTTTATAAGTACTTAGTGTAGTGTAGAGCATAAAGTACACTTAAGTTGTCAACAAAGGCAGCTCAGTGGAGAGGTTGGTTTGTCACTTTCTTTTTTTTATTCATAGCTTGGCATAAGGTTCCTGACTCAGCAACAACAACAACCGTATCCTGTCTGAGCTCAGCAGGGGGCCGCGCCCACTGTCCGCAGTGAGAGAAAACTAAAAAAAGAAATGGAGGAGAGTCAATAGTAGATGGAGAGGAAGAAGAAGGGATATGTTCTGTTTTATGGTGGGGTGGCTATGCCTGAAGCAACTGTGGAAGATGGGATGTGTGGTGATGGGAAGGGCGTGAGACCGTGGTGGGAATTGGATCGAAATGTAAACTGTTCTTGACGGGGTGGCTTGTTTATTAATCCACATGCCTCTATAAGGGAAAGGAGGGATATACAATTTAATAATATACGGAATATAATAAAAATAAGAATATTATTATTAAAGTCTGCGGGGAAGTGGGCATTAGTTACTTGGGCTTTGTAGTGCCGATCGTCAGGCGTTAGATTAGACTTGTTGGGTGGTTGTTTGGATTTTATTGGATTTTATTGTTTTGGAATGTTGCTTCTTTCGCGCATGTAATGAGGGAACTCAAGGAATGATACACTGTCAAATGTGGATCCGGCCTGATCGGAAGAGGGATATTCTCTTTCATTTTGGTTTATAAAAGTTCTCCGAAACCGTGCGCCATGTTTTTTCCTTCGTTGAGTTGGCAGTGTTATTAATTCTGTTATGTGCACGTTACTGTGTTTTTGTGATTCATATATCCTTGAGGTCTATCCCAGGCCGCACAAACCTATCCCTCAATCCGTTAAGAATATAGTATCCCTCTTCCACATATCTTGGAAGACTTTGGAAGAACTTAATGTCGTGGGTTGTGTAAAATTGTGTATCAGAAGTGTGGATTGTGGAGACCCATGAGGAATTGTGTGATTGTGTTCTGTGATGTGTTTGTTGTAATTGTTGTGAGGTGGGTTGTGATGTGTTCCTATTCTTCTGTAGTTGTTCGTTTGTTGTGTTTTGGGGGGCGGGTGATGGGAGGATATACGTGGGCTGGGAGGGGTTTGGTGTCGTTGTCGTATCAAAAGCATCTTGTGGTGTGTGGCGTTGGGTGTGTCCGTATGTGGTTTGGGGACGTTGTGCTCGCGAGTGAGGGGTAGTTAGTGTTATTTGTTTTGCCCGCTAGTGAGTGCTTGAGCTGTGATTAATTTGTTGTTGTTTGTGTTTGTTTTGTTTGTGATTCGCTGTTTTGTGGTGGTTTTGTGTGGGGCTCGTGGGGGTCGTTTCAATTGTGTGGTATTTCGCCAGGTGTAGTTCGGGGGTAATATTCTGGTAGTCGTTTTTTGGTGATTTTTTAGTGTGCGTTATGTGTTGTGCGGTGGTGCTCTGTTGGAGTTCGTGGAATAATAGTGTGATTGTTGATGTTGTGATTCTTACCTCTGTTGGGATTGGTTGCCTTGCGGGTGTGAAGGGTGTGTTTGTGTTGGTTGTTCTGGGCTTGGGGTGTTGCTGAGTTGGACGCGCGCTTGGGTGTTTCAGTTGAGTTCGTTGCCCGTTGTGTGACTTCGTCGTGTGGTTCTCTGGTGTCGATGGGATATGTGTTTGTGTTTAGGTGATGATGTTGTGATCTGTGTCCGGTGGACGTGGGTGGTAGGTCCGCAAGCGGAGGAGGTGTTTGTTTGATTTTAATATGTTGGGTTGGTTTTGGGGTGTGGCTGCGGGGCTGGTCGGGTGGGCGGGTTGGTTGGGGCCGGGGGGGGGGGGTGAGGGACTCTCGTTTGTGCGCTGGGTGGGTGGGGGGAGGGGTGTTGTCTTGTGTTCGACGGGGGGGTTGTTGGTGGGGTGCCTGAGGGTTGGGTGTGGAGTGAGTGGAGTGGTGTGTTGTGTTTGTAGTGTCAGTGGTTGTCGTTGTGATTTGATTGTGTGTTGTGTGTTTGTGTGCTGGTGAGTGGTGTATGTGATTGTTTGAGTGTTTATTGTGGTGTGTTGATTGTGTGTATGTGTGTTGATGGTGTGTGTCTGGATGTGTGTGTATGTGTTGGGTGTGTGTGTATGTGTGATGTGTGATTTTGTTGGTGTGTGTGCTGTGATTTGGTGTGTTTGTGTGTGTGATGATTGTGTGTGTGTTGTGTGTGTGATTGTGGTGATTGGGTGTGTTTGTGTGATTTTGTGGGTGTTGTGTGTGAAATGTGTGTGTTTGTGTGTGTGTGATTGTGTGTGTGTGTTGTTGAGTGTGTGTGTGTGTGTGAATCGTAGTTGGCACCGGTGTGATTGTGTTTTGTGGGGCGGGTGTGTGTGGATCGGTTGGGGTGTGGGTGTTGTGTGAAGTGTTGGTGTGGTGGTTGCGACGGGGGGGGTGGGTGTGGGGGGGAGGGTGCGTGGGGGGTGTGGGGGGGTAGGGTTGGTGGTGGGTAGGGGCTGGGGGGGGAGGGGGGGGGGGGTGGAGGTTGTGTATTTTTGTGGGGGGGTGTTTGTTTGGGGTAGAGTTGTGGGTTTGGGTTGTGCGGTGGGGGGGTGGTGTGTGGTTGTGGTGTGGGATAGAAGGTTTGGATGTGGGGCGGTTGCGGGCTGGGGGGGTCAGTCGTTCCGGGTTGTGTGTTGTTTAATTTGTGTGTGGTTGGGGGATTGGGCTGGAGTCTGTAGTGGTTGTGGCTGGCGGTGTTGTTGTGCGTGTGTGTGATTGTTGTGTCATGTGTTTTTGGGTGCGGGGTGGTCTCTGGTACTTGTGCCTATGCTGCCGGTGGATATGTGTAGTGTGTGTCTTAGTTTGGTTGTCGGGAGGCCGGTGTTCATTATGGTTACGTGGGGTGGGGTGGGTGTGGGGGTGGGGTATGTTTAAGGGGGGATGGCCGGGGGGTGGGGGTGGGGGGTTGGGGGGGGGGGGGGGTGTGGTGGAGTAAGTTTGGCGGGCTGTTTTGTGTATGTACAAGCGGGGGGGGTCGTGGTGTCTGGCTCGGGGTTGTTGCGGGTGTGTTATGGGGGTAGTCTGGGGGTGTCTTGTGTCTGGGTTTTGTGTATTGTTTTCTTGTGTGGCTTAGTGTCTTGTGATGAGGTGTGTGTGGTTTGTGTTGGGGGGGTGGGTGGAGGGTGGGTGGGCGTGGGGGCATGTTGATAGAGTGTGAGGGTGGGTGGTACGTGTGTGGATGTTTCGTAGGGGTGGGGGGGTGGGGGGGAGTGGGGTCTTGTGTGTGTGGGGGTGTTGCCAAGCTATTGTGTCGTGATATTGTGTTGTTGATGTGATTGTGTGTTCTTTTGTGTTGTGTGTGTTTGTTGGGTGATTGTTTGTGTGTGTTGTTCGTGGTGTGTGTGTGTGATTTTTTGTGTGCGTGTTGTGTAGGTGTGATTGTATGTGTTGTGTTGTGTAGTCGTGCGTTTGATTGTGTGTGATTGTGTGGTGTGTGTGATTTTGTGTGGTGTGGTGTGTGTGTGATTGTGTGTGTGTGTGTGTGTGTGATTTTGTGTGTGTGGTTTGTGTGATTGTGTGTGGTGTGTGTGATTGTGTGTGTGTTGTGTTGTGATTGTGTGCTGTGTGTGATTGTGTGTGTTGTGTGTGTGTGTGATTGTGTGTGTGTGTGTGTGTGTTGTGATTGTGTGATTGTGTGTGTGTGTGTGATTTTGTGTTGTAGTCTTCTGTGTGTTTTGTTTTGTGTTTATGTGTTTGTGTTGTTTGTACGTGAGATTTGTTTTTAGTTTTCATCTTTGTTGTTTTTGTGTTTTGTGTGATTGTTGTTGATTGTCGTTCTTGTGTGTTTTTCTGTTTGTGTGTTTTTCCAGTTGTGGTGATTTTGTTGTGTTGCGTGGTTTCTTTTGTCTTGTGTGATGTTTTTGTGTGTGTTTTTTGTGTGTTTTTTGTTGTTGTTGATTGTTTTTTGTTTGTGAGTTTTTAGTTTTTCTTGTTGTAGTTTGTTATGATGGTTTGTTTTGTCTTGTTGTGTTGTTTTTGTTCATGTGTTTTGTTTGTTTGGTGTGGTTCATGGTGTTATTAGTTGTGTGTGGAGAGTTTGTATACCCATGTGTGTTTGTTCTGTTGTTGTTTTTTGTGTGCTTTTTTTTGTGGTGTTCGTGTTATCTTCCGTTGTGGGCTATTGGTTGTGATTCTGTGGTGTGTTTTTGTGATATATTGTCTGTGTTGTTTGTTCTGTGTGATTGTTGTGTTGTGTGATTTGTGTAGTGTGATTTGTGTGTGTAGATGTGTGGTGTTGTGTGATTTGTAGTTGATTCTTGTCCTTTTGTGGGGTGGGGGAGTGGTGTGATTTGTTCGGTGAGATCGTGATTGTGGATTAGTTTGTGGTGGATTGTTTGTGTTCTGTGTGTTGTGGTGTGATTTTAGTTGGTAGTTATGTGGTGTGTGTGATTATTGTGTGTTATTTGGTGTAATTGTGTGTGGATTGTCTTGATTGTAGTGTTTGTGTAGAATAGTTATTTTAAGTGTTATATTGTTCATTTTCTAGTTTGTAAT
This sequence comes from Penaeus japonicus, assembly GCF_977035675.1. Classification (NCBI taxonomy): domain Eukaryota; kingdom Metazoa; phylum Arthropoda; class Malacostraca; order Decapoda; family Penaeidae; genus Penaeus; species Penaeus japonicus. Next base: position 1,973,882 of record NW_028234425.1, on the reverse strand, counting down.
TGATTTTATAGTAGTTTTGTTAGTTGTGAAAGATTTTTTTTTTTAAAGTTTTTTTGTTATGTAATAATATATTAGATTTTTAAATATAGAGTTAGATTGTTAGTCAGTTAGCCTTGTGAGTTTTGTGTTCTATGTGTGAGGGATCGTCATGAGAACTATATATAGTCTATATCTATCTAGATATATCTTAAAAGAATAATATAGTTGACATAGTATATATCACGCTATAGAGTAAAATGGGGTGGTAGATAGGGGAAGAGAAGATAAGAGGAGCAAGGGTGGGGAAGAGGGTAGAAGGAGGAAAGAACGGGGGGCGATAAGAAGAGGAAGGGAAGAAGGGGGTGAAGAGAAGGGGAAGGAAGAGAAGGAGGAAGTAGGGAAGATGAAGGAAGGGAGGAGAGGGAAGGGAGGGGAAAGAGAGAGGAAGAGATGGAGAGGGGGAGTGGAGGTGGTGGAAGAGGGGGAGGAAAGTGGAAGGAGTAGAGGAAAAAGGGAGGCGAGGAGTTTATCGCTTGGTCTTGAGGTTGGGGGAGCAGGGAGGTGGTATACGAGATTGGGAACAGGAGGGGAGATGGGAATTACATTCCGAGGAAAGGGAGAGGGAAGGGAGTGAGACAGTAAAGTGAAAAAGGAGAAGGGGGAATAACGAATGAGACAAAGGAAAGTGGACGCCAAGAAAGACCGGGTGGGTAAAAAGTGGGAGAAAAGAGAGGAAGACAGTTCAAAAATCCTATTTGTTTATTTGTAGAGGAAGTAAAAAGGGTGTCATGATTTTGTTCAAGGAGGGGGTTGTATCACATATTTAGTAGAGAACTATTTAAAGTTGTAGGAAGGAAGTGGTGTATCAAGTTTTAACATATATTAAAGTAAAAAGGTGTAAATATTATGGATTAAGTTTTATTTATATGGGAAGTATAGTTAATTATTGCTATTAAATATAATCATGGTTTTTTTTGACATCTTGTTTAAAATAAATCCTTAAATGAATAATCGTTGTGTATCAAAAATAGTCTTGTGTAAATTCATTAAAGATCTTTATTACATAATATGGTTCATTTTTCAATTTAACTCACATTAATTATTAACAATTTTAAATCGATGTATATACTATTTTGAGATTAAAGAAAAGAATTGGGGTAGTAGTGGTCAAGAATAAAATGCACAGAAAGATTGAAAAAAGTATAAAAAACCAGCATGTAAATAAGACGACGGTAAGTGGAGTTTGAACAACAGTAAAATCAAAAGCAAGGAAATATGTGTTAGGAAGAAGGAAAGAAAAAGATGAAAGGAGGAAGGAGACGAAGGGAGAGAAGGGGAGGAGAAAGAAGAAAAGAGAAAGAGGGGAAGAAGAGAAGGAGGAAGAAGGAGGGGGGGGAAGGGAAGAAGGGGGAGGAAAAAGAGGAGGAAAGAAAATAGAGGAAAAAGAGGAAGGAAAGAGGAGGGTGAGGGGAACGTTGAAAAGAGATAGGAAAGAAAGGGGGAAGAAAAAGAGGGAAAGAAGAAGAAGAGAAAAGAGAGGGGTAGGGAAGGTGGGGGGAAAGAAGAGGGAATAAGGAAAAGGAGGGAGGAAGAAGGAAGAAGGGAGGGGAAGAGGAAAGTAATGGGGAGGGGAGGAAGAAGGAGAAAGGAAGGGAGAAAAGGAAAGAAGAAGGAAATGAAGAAGAGAAGAAGAAGGGGGAAAGGGGGGGAAGAAGATGAGAGGGGAGGGAAAAAGAAAGGAAAGAGGGGAAGAAAAAAGAGGGAAAGGGGGTGGGGAAGGGCGGAGGGAGGGGGGAGGGGAGAAAGAGAGAAGGGGGGGGAGGAAGAGGAAAAGGAAAAGGGAAAGAGAGGGCAGGGGGGGAAGGAGGAAGAAAGAGATGAAAGAAAGAAAAAGGGAAAGGAAGGGAAAGGAAGGAAGAAGAAGGGATAAGAAGGAAGAAAGTGGGAGAGAAAGGGGGAAAGGAAAGGAATTGAAAGGGGGGAGAGAGAGAAAAGGGGAAGAAAGGAGGGAAGAAGGATAGAGGAGGGGGGAAGGGGGAGCGAAGGAAAGGGGAAAAAGGGGGGGAAGAAGAAGGGAGGGAGGGGGGGAAAGGAGGAATAGAGATGGGGGGAAAGGAGGGGGTAGGAGGAAGGGGGGACGGGGAGAAAAGGGGAGAAAAAAGGGGGGGAAAGGGGGAAGAGGAAAGAAGAAGGGAAGAGGGGAAAGGAAGGAAAGGGAGGGAGGAGAAGGGGGCAAGAGGAAGGGAAAAGAAAAGGAGAAGAAGGGGAAGAGAGAAGGGGAAGGGGAAGGGAAGGGGAGGAAGAAAGGAAGGGGGGAGGAAGGGGACCGAGGGAAGAAGGGAGGAGTGGAACGGGGGGGGAGAGGAGAAAGAAGGAAAAGGGGGGAGGAAGGAATGGGTGGGGGAAAAGAAGAGGAAAGGGGGTGTGGAAGAAAAGAAGGAAGAAAGGGGGAAGAGAGGAGAGGAAGGAAGAAGGGGGGGGAGAGGGGGAGGGGGGGGAAAAGGGGAAGAAGGAAAAGGGAAGGGAAGGAGGGGGGGGAAAGGGGAGGGAGGGAGAAGGGGAAGAAGGGGGAAGAGGGAAAAGGAAAGGGGGAAAAGGGGAAGAGGGGAGGAAAAGGGAAAAGGGGAGAAAGGGGGAGGAGGGGGAGAGGGAAGGGGGGGGGGGGGAAAAGAAGGAGGATAGGGAAGGGGGGAAAAGGGAGGGCGGGGGGGAGAAGGGGGGGGAGACAGGGACGAAAGAGGAAGAAGAAAGAGGGGAGGAGAGGGGGAAGGGAAGGGAGAGGGAGAAGGGGGGAAGGAGGCAGGGGGGAAGGGGGGAAGAGGGGGGGGGGAAGAGAGGAGTGGGGAGGGGGGGGGAGGGGGGGGGGAGAAGGGGGGGGGGAAGGGGGGGAGGGGGGGGGGAGGGGGGAAAGGAGAGGGGGGGGAAGGGGGGGGGGGGGGAGAGGGGGGAAAAGGGGGAA
>NW_028234425.1:1951680-1958344 GCF_977035675.1 Penaeus japonicus | reverse complement strand
TTTGTATTTGCCTGATTCCTATCTCTCAGATTTAGATGTTAATTATAGATAAAGAAAATTAAATCAGAGAATAAGCAGGTCATATGAGTGGCAGTTGATGAATCATTATATCTTTTGAACAGCTTTTGAATTTCAAACCGGTTTCAAATTTATATATATATATATATATATATATATATATATATATATATATAAATATATATATATGTATGTATGTATGTATATGATTTTTTTTTTCTTTAATGGTATTCAATCAGAAATTTATAGATTATTTTTCTGTTTACTCTTTCGATTTTTTTTCTTTGAGAATTCACCTTTGAACAGATTTGGGCGTCTTGGTTCAAACGGCATTTTTTCCCAAGAAATATATATATATATATATATATATATATATATATATATATATATATATGTGTGTGTGTGTGTGTGTGTGTGTGTGTGTGTGTGTGTGTGTGTACATAAACACAGTATACATGCATAGGTAGATACATCCATACAACCATCCATCCATCCATCAATCTATACATACATACATACATTCATACATACATACATAAATACATGTATGCATATATAGACACACAGCTAAGCGAACGGATGGATAGACAAAAGTATAGACAAATAGATTTATGTATCGCCACCCTCTTTATGGAATCCAAACCGTTTTCCTTTGTTTCGAAACCTCTATCGTCCTCCTCTCTATTATTTCCTTAATTCCATTCCATTTCTTCCTCTACATAATTACTATCACATAATCAGCATCGTCATTCTATAATAAATCACTGTTGTCTGTTGCAACCACATGATATCAAGCAATGCGGTTGATTGACTTGCGATGCTGTTTTGTTTTTGTTGTTCTCCTTTCCCTGGTTGGCAGAGGATTGTGGGTAATATTTCCCTTTCTCCCGCATGGCCAAGGGCAAGGCGGAGGGATAGTTGTAGCAACAGAGAACAACGGTTTGGGACGTGAGGCAGCTGCAACGACAACAGCTGTTGGCCCAAACACCTGTGGCGTGTACAGGTGACTGGACTGGTCCACCCCCCTATATTTTTTTTTTTTTTTTTTCTGCTTTGTCTCGTTTTCTCGTGTGTGTTTTTTTCGATCTTCTTTTATTTTTGGTCTTCTTCTCTTTCTCTTTTCTTCTCTTTCTTTATCCTTCTCTTTCGCTTTTCTTCTCTTTCTTTCTCCTTTTCTTTTGTTCTTCCTCTCTTTCTCTCTTCCTTTCTTTCGCTCTCCTTCTCTTTTGTTCTTCCTCTCTTTCGCTCTTCTTCTCTTTCTCTTTCTCACTCTTTCACTTTCTCTTTCCTTTACTTTTTGTCTCCTTCTCGTTCTTTTCTCCTCCTTCTCTTTATCTCTCTTTCCTCTCACTTTCTCTCCCCCCCTCCCTTCCTTTATCTCTCCCCTCTCTCTTCTCCTTTCTCTTTCTCTCCCTCCTTCGCTCTCCTTCCTCCTAATCCTCTCTCCATTTCTTTCCTCTCACTCCTCTCTCTCTCTCTCACCTTAATCTCTTCACGCCCCCCCCCTCCCCACCCCACCCCCACCCCCATTCTATCTCAGGTAAAACAAAGAGTCTCTCTTTCACCCTCCCTCCTCCCTCCCCCATCCCCTTTCCCCTCCCTCCCCTACCCCCTTCCTCTCCCTCCCTCCCCTTCCCCCCCTCCAATCACCCATCCTCCCTCCCCTCCCATCCCCCATCCCCCCTTCCCCCTCCCTCTCCCCCCCCCTCCTCCCCCCATCCCCCATTCCCCCTTCCCTCTCCCTTCCCTTCCTCCCTCCTCTCTCTCCCTCCCCTACCCCCTCCTCCCCCACCCTCTCCCTCCCCCCTCCCCCCTCCCCTATTATCCTGAGGCCAGCGGAGTCCGACAGGTGTTACAGTGGCTTCGGAGTTTGACATTTGCGTGGCCTTTGCGATGGGGGTGTGAGGAGGGAGAGAGAGAGAATAATAGAAAGAGAGAGGGAGAGAGAGAGAGAGAGAGAGAGGAAAGAGAGAGAGAGAGAGAGAGAGAGAGAGAGAGAGAGAGAGAGAGAGACAGACAGACAGACAGAGAGAAAGAGAGAGAGAGAGAGAGAGAGAGAGAGAGAGAGAGAGAGATAGAGAGAGAGGGGGGGTGGGAGGAAGAAAAAAGATAGAAAAAACAGAGAAAGAGAAAGAAAGAAAGAAAGAAAAGAAAGAGAGAGAGAGAGAAGAGTGAGAAGAGAGACGCTGTAAGAGAGAGAAAAAAATGAAAGAGAGAAACAGAGAGAGATAAAAGAGACGCTATAAGAGAGAGAGAGGGAGAGAGAGCGGAGAGAGAGAGAGAGAGAGGGAGAGAGAGAGAGAGAGAGAGAGAGAGAGAGAGAGAGAGAGAAAAGAGATAGACAGAGAGAGAGAGAGAGAGGAAGTGATCAATGTCATTTCGTATTTGGGGGGTGGTGCTGAAGACGCTTCTCTCCCGCAAAATCAGAGGACGGATTTCGGTGTTGTTGTTGTTGCTGTTGTTGTTGTTGTTGTCGTTGTTGTTGTTGTTGTCGTTGTTGTTGTTGTTGTCATTATGGTTGTTGTTATCGTCTTTGTTGTTGTCATTGTTGTTATTGCCGTTGTTGTTGTTGTTGCTGTTGTTGTTGCCGTTGTTGTTGTCGTCGTCGTCGATGTTGTTATTGTCGTTGTCTTTGTTGTTGTTGTTGTTGTCGTTGTTGTTGTTGTTGTTGCTTTACGAGGAGTGAGAGATTTTTATTTAATTTATTCATTTATTACAAAAGGATTTTTATTTCAGTTTCATCTTTACGTAAATTTTTAAAATTCCAGATTTTTAAAACGAGCTAGTTTGTTTTTCTTTTCCATTTTGTCTTTATTTATTTACTTATTTGTTCATTGTTTTACCTTTTATTTTTATTTATTTTTAGATATTTCATGCGTTTATTCCTCCATTTAACTATTCCTTTATTCGTAGATGTTGGAGATCGGGAGTATTTTGTCTTAATTAATATTGTCTTTTCATCCGTTCATTTCGTTTGCTCTTTCTCTCTCCTTCTCTCTCTTTCTTTTAATCTTTCTCTCACTTTTCCTCTATTTCTCTCTCTTTCGCTCTTCTTCTCTTTCTCTCTCTCTCTTATTATTTTTCTCTCCTTTTCTCTCTTCGCGTTCCTTCTTTTTCCTTCTCCTTCTCTCTCTTTCTTCCTCTATTTCTCTCTTCTTCTCTTTCTCTCTCCTTTAATTTTTTCGCCTTCTATTTCTCTTTTGAGTGTCATTATTTGTTTGTTTATTCGCACATTTATTTCATTATCTATTCATCTATTATGTATTAATTTGCACAGCATTTCCTTTATCTATCTAACTATCTCTTTATCTGTCTATTCATTCATTCATTCATTCAATTTTATTCATTCTATCCATTCACATACTTATTCATCTCTTCCTTTATTGCAAACAAATCAGAGAAAAACAAAGATAATAGTGATAAGCAAAGTGAGGTCGTCCCGTTGTGGCTCGAGGGGTCGTTCATGGCAGGAGGTGAGCGAGTCGTTTGTACAAGAGGAGCTAGTTGCTTGTACAAGATAGGCTGCGCTTTGTACAAGAGGAGCTAGTCGTTTGTACAAGAGGAGCGAGTCGTTTGTACAAGATAGGCGGCGCTTTGTACAAGAAGAGCGAGTCGTTTGTACAAGATAGGCGGCGCTTTGTACAAGAGGAGCGAGTCGTTTGTACAAGAGGAGTGAGTCGTTTGTACAAGACAGGCTGCGCTTTGTACAAGAAGAGCGAGTCGTTTGTACAAGATAGGCGGCGCTTTGTACAAGAGGAGCGAATCGTTTGTACAAGAGGAGTGAGTCGTTTGTACAAGAGGAGTGAGTCGTTTGTACAAGAGGAGTGAGTCGTTTGTACAAGATAGGCGGCGCTTTGTACAAGAGGAGCGAATCGTTTGTACAAGATAGGCTGCGCTTTGTACAAGAGGAGTTAGTCGTTTGTACAAGATAGACGGTGCTTTGTACAAGAGGAGCGAGTCGTTTGTACAAGATAGGCGGCGCTTTGTACAAGAGGAGCGAATCGTTTGTACAAGATAGGCTGCGCTTTGTACAAGAGGAGCGAATCGTTTGTACAAGATAGGCGGCGCTTTGTACAAGAGGAGCGAGTCGTTTGTACAAGATAGACGGTGCTTTGTACAAGAGGAGCGAGTCGTTTGTACAAGAGGAGCGAATCGTTTGTACAAGATAGGCTGCGATTTGTACAAGAGGAGTTACTCGTTTGTACAAGAGGAGCGAGTCGTTTGTACAAGATAGGTGGCGCTTTGTACAGAGGATCGAGTCAGGTGGAAAATGTAGTCCTACGAGAAGTATTTCTCCAGTAGCATTAGTGTCCTTTATGCAAACCCAGTTGGTCATTAATGCAATATCAGGCACTTATCTATGTAATACCTGTGAGTCATCCATGCAACACCATCAGGATTCCCACAACACCATCAGGACTTCTGCAACACCATCAGGACTCATGCAACACCATCAGGACTCCTACAAAACCTTCAGGACTTCTGCAACACCATCAGGATTCCCGCAACACCATCAGGATTCCCGCAACACCACCAGGACTCCTGCAACAATATCAGAACTCCTGAAACACCATCAGGACTCATGCAACACCATCAGGACTCCTACAAAACCTTCAGGACTTCTGCAACACCATCAGGATTCCCGCAACACCATCAGGATTCCCGCAACACCACCAGGACTCCTGCAACAATATCAGAACTCCTGAAACACCTTCAGGACTCCCGCAACACCATCAGGAGTCCCTCAACGCCATCAGGACTCCCTCAACGCCATCAGGACTCCCTCAACGCCATCAGGACTTCTGCAACACCTTCAGGACTCCTGCAACACCATCAGGACTCATGCAACACCATCAGGACTCCCTCAACGCCATCAGGACTCCCTCAACGCCATCAGGACTCCTGCAACACCATCAGGACTCCCTCAACGCCATCAGGACTCCCTCAACACCATCAGGACTCCTGCAACACCATGAGGACTTCTGCAACACCATCAGGACTCCTGCAACACCATCAGGACTCCCTCAACGCCATCAGGACTCCCTTAACACCATCAGGACTCCTGCAACACCTTCAGGACTTCTGCAACCCCATCAGGAGTCCCTCAACGCCATCAGGACTCCCTCAACGCCATCAGGACTCCTGCAACACCATCAGGACTTCTGCAACACCATCAGGACTCCAGCAACACCATCAGGACTCCCTCAACGCCACCAGGACTCCCTCAACGCCATCAGGACTCCTACAACACCTTCAGGACTTCTGCAACACCATCAGGAGTCCCTCAACGCCATCAGGACTCCCTCAACGCCATCAGGACTCCTGCAACACCATCAGGAGTCCCTCAACGCCATCAGGACTCCCTCAACGCCATCAGGACTCCTGCAACACCTTCAGGACTTCTGCAACACCATCAGGAGTCCCTCAACGCCATCAGGACTCCTGCAACACCATCAGGACTCCCTCAACGCCATCAGGACTCCCTCAACACCATCAGGACTCCTGCAACACCATCAGGACTTCTGCAACACCATCAGGACTCCTGCAACACCATCAGGACTCCCTCAACGCCATCAGGACTCCCTCAACGCCATCAGGACTCCTGCAACACCTTCAGGACTTCTGCAACACCATCAGGAGTCCCTCAACGCCATCAGGACTCCCTCAACGCCATCAGGACTCCTGCAACACCTTCAGGACTTCTGCAACACCATCAGGAGTCCCTCAACGCCATCAGGACTCCTGCAACACCATCAGGACTCCCTCAACGCCATCAGGACTCCCTCAACGCCATCAGGACTCCCTCAACGCCATCAGGACTCCTGCAACACCTTCAGGACTTCTGCAACACCATCAGGAGTCCCTCAACGCCATCAGGACTCCCTCAACGCCATCAGGACTCCCTCAACGCCATCAGGACTCCTGCAACACCATCAGGACTCCCTCAACGCCATCAGGACTCCTGCAACACCTTCAGGACTTCTGCAACACCATCAGGACTCCCTCAACGCCATCAGGACTCCCTCAACGCCATCAGGACTCCTGCAACACCATCAGGAGTCCCTCAACGCCATCAGGACTCCCGCAACGCCATCAGGACTCCCTCAACGCCATCAGGACTCCTGCAACACCATCAGGACTCCCTCAACGCCATCAGGACTCCTGCAACACCATCAGGACTCCCTCAACGCCATCAGGACTCCTGCAACACCTTCAGGACTTCTGCAACACCATCAGGACTCCCTCAACGCCATCAGGACTCATGCAACACCATCAGGAGTCCCTCAACGCCATCAGGACTCCCTCAACGCCATCAGGACTCCCTCAACGCCATCAGGACTCCTGCAACACCTTCAGGACTCATGCAACACCATCAGGAGGCCCTCAACGCCATCAGGACTCCTGCAACACCATCAGGAGGCCCTCAACGCCATCAGGACTCCTGCAACACCATCAGGAGGCCCTCAACGCCATCAGGACTCCTGCAACACCATCAGGAGGCCCTCAACGCCATCAGGACTCCTGCAACACCATCAGGAGGCCCTCAACGCCATCAGGACTCCTGCAACACCATCAGGACTCCCTCAACGCCATCAGGACTCCTGCAACACCTTCAGGACTTCTGCAACACCATCAGGACTCCCTC
>NW_028234425.1:1935175-1936580 GCF_977035675.1 Penaeus japonicus | reverse complement strand
AAACCAGATAACTACTTACGCCCCGTATAAGCACGGATGCTCTTAATAAGAAGGGATATATATGCAAGAAATCCGGTGTCACTCCGGATGAGCAACGAACCACAGAAACGTCAGCGTAAGATAAGCGGCTTCCGAATTATGCTAATTTTTTTTTATAAGAATTTCTTACTCGCAGCGACATTCCGAAGAATCAACGTTTATTCATATACCTGAATTTATTTTCGGATAATGGATATCAATATGGAAAGCCAAAAGAAGATTATAATATAAACGTGATGTTTTTTTTGTTTTGTTTTTTTTCGTTTTACGGGATCACAAAATGGTGAGCATGAGAATATTTATCTATTTTTAGTTATTAGAGAACAACCAAGATAAAGGAAGAAAGTAAATGAACAAAAATTACTTACTTTCTAGAAGTTTCTTCCACTTTAAGCTACAAGAAATTAACCTTTGATATAAACTTGATCTAGTATCCACTAATATATAATATAAGATTTTTTTTATAAGATTTAGAAACATATATTTTTTTAATCCTTTTACTTATTTTTCCTCTTTCGCTTTTTCCTCTTTATCTCTTACTCATTTTCTCCTCCTCCTTCGATTTATTAATTTTTCTTCTTCTTCTCCTTCGGTCCTTCTTTCCTTCCTCTTCTTCTTCTTCTTCACTTTCTTCGTCTTCGTCTCTTTCCTCTTCTGATTTTACTTCTGTCATGTTTATTATCTTTCCCCTTTTTCACCTTTCCTTTGTTATCATAAGGATTATTTCCCCATTTTTCTCTCCCATTCCTCCTTCTTCTAATTATTATTCTCATTCGTCTCCACTTCATCTTCTGCTTTTCTTCTTATTCTCATTTTTCGTCTTCTCCTTTTTTTACTTTGTCTTCATCATCATTATCATCTTCTTTTTCTTCTTCTTCTCCTCCTTCTCTTCCTTACTTTTCTTCACCTCTTTCTTCTTTTCCTCCTCCACCTCCTTTTTTTTCTTTTTTTTACTTCTTCATCATCTTATTTTTATTCTTAGCTTTTCTTATTATTATTATCATTATTTTCATTATCATTAATATTGTCATTATCCTCATTATTGTTAACCTTATTATCATTATCTTTGTTCTTATCATAATTATTATTATCATCATAATTATTATCATCATTATAATTATCATTATTATCATCATTATTATTATTATCACCCCACTTATCATTATCCTTCTCTTTCTCTGTATTCTTCATATTCTTCTCCTTTAATTTTCTTCTCTCTTCTTCCTTCCTTCCTCCTCCTCCTCCTCCTCCTCCTCCTCCTCCTCCTCCTCCTCCTCCTCCTCCTCCTCCTCCTCCTCCTCCTCCTCCTCCTCCTCCTCCTCCTCCTCCGTCCATGTCATCCTTTTCTTCTCTATCCACACTCGAG
>NW_028234425.1:1927675-1930175 GCF_977035675.1 Penaeus japonicus | reverse complement strand
TGTTGAGAGGTGTTTGTATTTCGTTTTGATATTGCAGTAGGGATAAATATGTATATAAGGAGGGAGGCGTAGGGGGGGAGAGGAAGAATGGAGCGGAGTGGGGGGGATTGTGGGAGGAGGGGGGTAATGTAAGAGGAGTGTGGGGGGGATTGTAAGAGGAGGGGGGGGATTGTAAGAGGAGTGGGGAGGGGGGGAGTGGGGAGTGTCGGTTTTTATCTGAATGTGTATGTATGTGTGTGTCTGTGTTTTATATGCGTGTGTGAGTGTATGTGTATGTATGGAGAGGTGTTTGTGTATCTGTGTGTATAGGACCTGTGTGTGTGTGTGTATGTGTGTGTGTGTGTATGGTTGTCTGCATGTCCTTGCGTGTGTATCTTAATGCGTATCACTGTTTTTTGTTTTTGTTTTTTCCTCGTGTGCGTGTGTGTATTAAGTAGCGTGCGCATCTTAATGTGTACGTCATTATGTGCGTATCTCAGTGTGTGTGGCTCAACTTGCGTGTGCGTACTTCTTTGGGCGAGAACACTTTAGAATTGTATCTAATGCTAGAAAATAATGCTAATGATAGTGTGAGTGTTCTAAAAATGCTAGGAATATTAGGAATGCATTTGGAATATCGGAAATGTACTAGAAAGTACTAGCGATATACTAGGAATATTAGAAAAGCATTTGGAATACGGGAAACGTACTAGAATATTAGCGATATACTAGGAATATCAAGAACGCACTTAGAATATTAGGAATGCATTATAATATAAGGATTATACTATATATTTGCACATAAGATTAGATTAGATTAGATTAGGATTATACTAGCAAAGTACTGGGATTATTAGATATCTATTACAAGCTCTAGGAATGTCCTAGTTTACTAATAGGAACACACATGCAATGATAGGAATACTAGGAATGCACCGGGAATATTCCAGAAATACTACGAAGCCTAGTACTATTAAAACTACTAATACAATAAAACTAGTTTCCTGTTTCTTGTTTGTTTGTTTCTGTTTTACCAAAGGCATACGCAAATAAACAGAGAGAGGCACAGTATATATCAATATAGACCCCCCCCTCCCTAAAAAGGTAGGAAAAAAGGGAAAGTGTGTGTGTGTGTCTGTGTGTGTGTGTGCATGTGTGTGTGTGTGTGTGTGTGTGTGTGTGTGTGTGTGTGTTGTGTGTGTGTGTGTGTGTGTGTGTGTGTGTGTGTGTGTGTGTGAATGCGAGTGTTTTCTGTTTGTCTGTATGAGTTGCATATAACTTGTTTGTATCTACATAAAATAAATATACTTGTATGTATCTCCAGGGTGTTACTATCTATGATGACCAGCCTCTGAGTGCCCACTTACGTGTACATATGTATATGTATATATCTACGTGCGCGGTGTATATATGTATGTATCCGTTTCACCGCCTGTCGCTAACGGCAAAGTGCGGTGAAAATGTTATAAAATGATTACGTGATTTGGTCTCTGTTGCACGGTGATCTTTCTCTGTTTCCATTCGGACTTTCCCCTTTTATGGTGTTTCTTTTATTATCTTTTATTATTTTTGTTCTTTTTTGTTTTGTTTTATTTTCGTTCTGTTTGTTTATTTGTTTATTTACTTTGTTGTTTTCTTTTTCTTTTCTTTTCTTTTCGTTATCACGGTATTTCTATTACTTCCTCCTTTGTGTCTTATTTGTTATCATAATTCTCTCTTTTTTTATTGCTTCTCTTTGTTTGTTCATTTTCTTCTTATTCTCTCTCCCTCTTTTCCTCTTTCAATCTCCCCTTTCCTCCCTCGCTAAGAGGGAGGGAGGGAGGGAGAGAGAGAGAGAGAGAGAGAGAGAGATAAAGAGAGAGAGAGAAAGAGAGAAAGAGAAAGAGAAAGAGAGAAACAGATAAAGACAAAGAGAAAGAGAGAAAGAGAAAGACATAAATAGAAAGAGAGAAAGACAAAGAGAAAGAGAGAAAGAGAAAGAGAAAGACCGACTGATGGATAGACAGAGAGAGAGAGAAAGAGAGAATAAAACGACCATCATCAACACCGTCTTCACAGAATCCCTCTCCTCGGATCCTTCTCAAATCATAGCATCTCAAATTCATCCCAAGATCACAGCCTCAGATAGCGGAGATAACAGCGTCAATTATCTCGATTATCTCCTTTTTTTATTCGAAGGATTTCTTTCTGTTTTTTAAGACGTTTTATTAAAAAAAAGGAAAAAAAAACTGTCATGAGAGGTCACTCAAGAGCCATGGCGGTATCAGACCTTGATGGATAGTGAGTGGATAGTGAGTGTGGTAATAGTTGTGGTGGGAGTTGTAGCGGTGGTAGCTATTGTGGTAGAAGGAGCCTTGGTGGTAGAAATTGTGGTAGAAGGAGCCTTGGTGGTAGAAATTGTGGTAGAAGGAGCCTTGGTGGTAGAAATTGTGGTAGAAGGAGCCTTGGTGGTAGAAATTGTGGTAGAAGGAGCCTTGGTGGTAGAAATTGTGGTAGAAGGAGCCTTGGTGGTAGAAATTGT
>NW_028234425.1:1892675-1915175 GCF_977035675.1 Penaeus japonicus | reverse complement strand
CTGATAGAAGAGGAAATGTTATACGTACACTATGAACGAACCCATTTGAAAGCTTTTTTCTTCTTCTTTTTTTTGCGTGTGCTTTATTACGAAGACGTTTCGTATAACTTGAGTCATTCAACGTAAGAAAATAAAGAGAATCCAGGTAGTTAGACTCACCAATCCGGATGAATGCGCATTCGGGAGCGTTCGAGGACGCCCGCGCATTGAAGAGCGTTCGAGCGGAATTTGGCGCTTTTATGCTGCATTCGAGGCCATCACTTAAGCCACAATGTAAACACAGACGAAAAAGGGACCATGAATGCAAGCGCATCCGCGAACGATAGGGGACTAATTCCCCCTATACACTACGTCTCATAGAAGCAACGTTCGTGTATTAAGTTTCGTGGTCGTGAAATGCGGAGACGAAATCACGCTTACGTAAGTAGAAGGAGAGGAGCAGCAATGACAAATTAAGTCTCTCTGCGACGCAAATTGGTCCTTGGTAACACGCTTTAATTCGTCGAGTTTGCATCACCTTCTTACAAGAACGTATATATATATTCTTTTTGTGTGTGTAGTTATAACGCTTATGATAACATAAGTGCCACGGGAGGCCGTGTTGCCAAATTGCAAAAGGACTCAACAAAAGGCCGGTTTCAAGATATTTTTTATGCTTATTTTTTGACAAGGATCATTTTACATTCAAGATCCCTTTGTGTCCCGCGATGGTGCACAATGGCGCCATTTTGAGCGATTCGTTTTTGTCTTTTTTATTATCATCGTTATCGGCTGTAGAGAGCATATTTCATGGCCCTTATGTATCATATTGTATTCTCGAGGACCATCGTAGAGCAAACAGAAGTAAAGTGGTTTTAATAGCATTAGTAGTTGCAATATCACTGTTGGTTATAATAGCAACTGTGACCGTTTTAGTGCCAGACGCTAAAATAGCACTAGTTGTTTTACTAGTGATCATAACACAAGTAGTAATAGAATTAATATCCATGATGATAATGTTTGCGTAAGTGCTATTGATTGTAATAGCACCGATTGTTGTGATAGCATTCATAGTTGCAACAGCTAGTAGTTGCAATAGCAGTCCTTGTTGTGATAGCTACCTACTGCCATATCCCTCGTCCCTTGCCATTGATTTGTTTGCCATACCGATGCAACCGTCGCAAGTGCAAAGGACAATGACGATGCCATAATACTTTTACTTTTATGCACAATTGCCTAGACTAAAAATGCGTCTGCACAATGCAACTTAGGAAGCAACAATGCGAAGACGACCGGGAAGACCATGGAGCGAAAATTACTAGGGAGGCGGTTGCTAGTGCCATTTGCATCTATGCTGCTAGTTGAGTGATGATGACAACCGCCATTGCGCGTCTATAAAATTCTTTAGATTCTACGAGGTTTGCTGACCGCCCGCTTGGGGTGTGTTTATAGGGAGGCGGACATTTGGTTTCTCTCTTTTTCTTTTCTTTTTTTTTCTCTCTCTCTCTGTCTTTCTCTCTCTCTCTCTCCCCTCATCCCTCTTTTCCTCTCTCTCTCGTCTCTCCTCCTCTCTTCGCTTTCGTTTTCTCTCTCCTCTCTCTCTCTCTCTCTCTCCCCTCTCCTCTCTCTCTCTCTCCTCTCGTCTCTCTCTCTCTCTCTCCGTCTCCTCTCTCTCTCTCTCTCTCTCAGTCTCTCCCCTGATCGCTCTCTCTCGCCTCCTCTATCTTCTCTCTCTCTCTCTCTCTCTCTCTCTCTCTCTCTCTCTCTCTCTCTCTCTTTCTCTCTCTCTATCTCTATCTCTCTCTCTCTCTCTCTCCAACTCACTCACTCTCTCTGTTTCTCCGTCTCCCTCCTTTTTTTTTGTTTTCATTCTGCGTCCCACTCCGTAACGCTCCTTTTTTTTTTTTTTTTTTTTTTTTTTGTTTGTGTTTTCTTTTTTTTCCGTTTTCATTTTCAAACTTAATTTTCATCACATTTTATTTCATAATTAATATTTCTGTTGCCCATTTTTTTCCTCTTCTCTTTTTCGCTTTCTCTTCGCCCTTTCCCCCATTGCTCCCTCTTTCGCTTCTTCTTTCCTCTTCTTTCTTTTGCCTTCCTACTCCTCCTCTCTCTCTCCCTTTCCTCCTGTTTCCTTGTTTCTTCCTCCCCTCTCGCTCCTCCTCGTTTTCGTCTCCTTTCCTTCCTCCCTCTTCCGCCTCTCTCTCGCGCCCTCCTCTCCTTCCTCTTCTTCTTTCACTTGCTCCCTTCGTTTTCCTCTTCTTCGCTCTGCTTCCTCTTTCGTCCCTTCTTCCTCCTTTCCCTTCTCCTTTCTTTCTCTTCTTTTCCTCCTTTCTTCTGTCTTTTCGCTTGCTCTTCTTTCTTTTCCTCCTCTCTCTCCTGTCCTCCTCTCCTCTTCCTCCTCCTCCTCCTCCTCCTCCTCAGCCTACTCGTCACCCTCCTACTAACTTCCTCCCTCCCTCCTCCTCCTCCTCCTCCTCCTCCTCCTCCTCTAACTATCCCCCTCCTCCTCCCCTCCTCCCTTTCCTTCCGCCGTCTCCCTCCTTCCTCCTCCCCTTCCTCCTCCCTCCTTCTTCCTCCTCCTTCTTCCTCCTCCTCCTCTTCCACCCTCCTTCTTCCTCCTCCTCCTCTTCCACCCTCCTTCTCCTTCCTCCTCCTCTCTTCCCCCCTCTTCCTACACTTTTCTCCCTCTTCCTCCTCCTCCTCCTCTCCTTCCCTCTCTTTTTCCTTCTCTTCCTTCCCCCTCCCCTTCCATTTACAGTTATAAGATCATTTTACTGTAACCCAGATCTTCCACGGCGCCGAAACTGAGCGGAGGATGATAGAGTAAGCAGACGGAGGGCAGAGGTAGGGAGGAAGGGAGGGAGGGAGGAAGGGAGGGAGGGGGGGAAGAGAGGGAGGGAGGGAGGTAGGGAGGAAGGAAGGGAGGAAGAGGATGAGGGAGGGAGGGAGGTAGGGAGGAAGGAAGGGAGGGAGGGAGGGAGGAAAAGGATGAGGGAGGGAGGGAGGGAGGGAGGGAGGGAGGGAGGGAGAAAGGGAGGAAGGGAGGGAGGGAGGGAGGGAGGGAGGAAGGAAGGGAGGGAGGGAGGGAGGGAGGAAAAGGATGAGGGAGGGAGGGAGGGAGAAAGGAAGAGGATGAGGGATGGGGAGGGAGTAAGAGGAGGAACGGCGTCCGCTACTATACCGGCATGACAATGGGTAAGAGAGATAGATGTAGGGAGTATTGCGGCTGCCCTTCGGAACCGTCAGCTCTCGTTCGTGCTCCCCGGCAGCTTCCTGCAGCCGCTTACGCTGATTAGTGCTTAATGGTCCGTCGACCGCCCCTCACGGGCCAATCCCCCCGTCCGCGCCGCGCTCAATTTCTACCTTTCGGAGGGAGGGAGGAAAGAGAGAGAGCAATAGAAAGGAAGCAAGAGAGAGAGAGAAAGAAATAGAGAAGGATTGAGAAAGAGAGAGGGCGTCGTGCTTTATTTCTAGTCATTCAGTTTTGCCCACGGAAGCTCTATTGCTTCGGCCCCTTCAGCGTTCGTCGATCGCGTACGTACTAGTCTTCTTCGTTCATTCCTTCTACATCGGCTCATCTAGCTTTCCATCCCGCCTCTGTCCCTGCTCTTCAGCTCCAATGTCTACCTGTAGTGTTTTCTTCCAGCGACCTGCGCCCTACTCCCGTCGCGCCCGATACGCGCCCTCTAGCGCTCGCTCGCTCCTTCTTGCTCTCTCTCCTCAACTCTCCTTTCAACCATCTATCTCTCTCCCCACAACACAAGAGACAAGAGAGAAACGAGGCGATTGAGGGGGGTAGGGGAGGGCGAGAGAAGAGTTCTTGATAGTAACTGCAGGCTGTTACCCCCCTCCCCCTCCCCAACCCCCCAACCCCCACCTTTTTTGACATGCCGCCCGTATTTCTCTGTTTGTCTTTGCTTTTTTATTTGTTTGTTTTTCTTGTTCTTTTCTTGTTTTCTGGGTTCATTTTTTTCATCTATTTCTTATTTACGTTTTACTTGTTGTTATTGTTTACGTTATCTCGTTGTTTCCTCCGTTCTCTTTTTGTTCTTTATCTTCCTTTTCTTCCTCATTTTCGTTTTCATTCTCGTGTTTTTCTTTTTCGTCTTAATACCAGTTTTTTCCGTGTGTGTTTGTTTATCTGCGTGTGTTTGTGTGTTTGTTTATCTGTGTGTTTTGTGTTGTATGTCTGTGTGTGTTTGTTGTGTTTGTTTGTCTATGTTTGTGTGTGTGTTTGTGTTGTATGTTTGTGTGTGTGTTTGTGTTGTATGTTTGTGTGTGTTTCTGTGTGTTTGTTGCGTTTGTTTGTGTGTGTGTGTATAGAGTCTAAAATCACACGATCGAATTACGTAATCATATTTCGTCTTCAAAATCCTGCACCCTGCACCCCTGCCCTCTTCGTTATGCCCTTCTTATGCCCTTCCATGCCCCACAGCCGACACCCTTCCTCCCTTTCTATGCTCTCGCTCCCTCCTCACATTTCTTTGCTCCCTAAATCGTATACTCTCTCTCCTTCTCACCCTTTCTCCCTCTTTTCAATCTACCCTCCCTCCTTCTCTCTCACCCTCTCCCTCTTCCACCCTTTTCTCAACCCTTCTCTCCCTCAACCACACTTCCTCCCTCATTCTCCCTCACCTTCTCACTCTTCCACCCTTTCTTCAATCCTTTTCTCCCTCACCCTCACTCCCTCCCTCCTTCTCACTCTTCCACCCTTTCCCCCCCTACCCACCCCTTCATTCCTCCCTCCCTTCCTGCTCCCAATTCTATATCCACCTTCCCCTTCCCCTTCACCCCCCTCCCCTTCCCCCCTCCTTCAAAGAGTGTTCCCCTCCCCTACACCCCTACTACCCCCCCACCCACCCTTTCATCCCTCCTCTCTTCAAAAAATACCCTCCAACACCCCCCTCCCACCCACTCCCTTCTCTCTCTCCCTCACCCACCCCCCTCCCACCCACCCCTCCCTCGAGCACCCCCTAAACAACCTCTCTCTCCCACCCACTGACGCCCCTTCTCCCCACCGGTCAACCGTCTCCGCTCCTCCGCTCCCCTTACCCCCTTCCACCGCTCCCCCCCCCCCCCCAACCCCCCCGTCCTCCTCCCCCTCCCCCTCCCCCCCTTCCCCCGTCCCCCTTCCCCTCGCTCTCCCCCTCTCCCCCCCTCCCCCTTCCCCCTGCAACACCGGCTCATCCGGAAACCCAGCTCTACCCTGGCGAGTATCAGCCGCTCCTTCGACCTGTGTGTGGGAACGGTCTCAGGAGGAGGGTTTTTGTCGTTTTTTTTTTTCGTCTTTTTTTTTTTTTTTTTTTGGGGGGGGGGGAGAGGGGTGAGGGGTATAGTTTTTGAAGTCTATATTTTTTTTTTTTTTTTTTTGGTTGTTGTTGTTTTGGTGGTGGTGGTTGTGGTGGTGGTTTGTGTGTTTTTTTTTTTTCTTGTTTGATTAGTTTTATTGTTTGTGTGTTTTTTTGTTTTGTTTGTTTTTTTATATTTGTTTAATCTGTTTTGGTTTAAACTTATTTATTTATATGATTATCTAATTCATTAATATTCATCTACATCTATATTTATTTCTTATTTATATCGATATTCCTTATCATTATTATATTTTCCTTAATTTCAGTTTTCTGAATATTTTCTTATTTTCGTATTATATCGTATGTTTTTTTTATCTCATTATTTTCGTTTTTTTTATATAAATGGTAGACTGGGGGTGGGATTAGGGGGGGGGCAGGGAATTCGACAACTCGTTTGGAAAAATCCCCCCCTTCCCTTCCCTTCCCTTCCTCCTCCTCCTCCTCCCCTCCTTCTTTTCCTCCTCCTACTTCTCCTCCTCCCGTCCTTTCCTTCCTCCTCCTCCTCCCTTCTTCCCCCTACCCCTCGTATGTCTTATTTCTATTGTTTGTTTGTTCGTTGTTGTTTTTTTCAGCCCACTCGCATTTCGTTTTCTTTATGAGATGGAGATTATGCGGTGACTATGCTATATATATTATTTATTTTTATTTTTTCCTATCTCCCTTTCTTTATTTATTTTGTTTTCTGATAGCTTTTATTGACGATCTGATTTCATCGGTGATTGTGTTTCTCTCCTTTCGTGTGGTTATTTATCTTCTAACTTGCCTGTTTATCTGTTTTTCTCCTATTTCTCACGTTCTTGTTCTAAACCCCTTTCCATTTTAAGAATCGAAATGTATAATTTTTTTATGTGTATAATCTGGATATATTTTCAGATAGAGAAAGCAAATGTAGAAAGAATTACACATTTTATTTTTGTAGAACACGTAAGATTTATATATTTCTATATTTCTAAACTCACGTAAACAAAAACAAAAACACAACAACAAACCAATGCGAAAGAACCGAAAAGCAAAACAAAGAAGAAGAAAAAAAAACTAGGAATATACAGAGCGACCAATAACACGAAACAGAGAGAGGCACAGTGCCAACGCTGGACCTGCGTGGCACTGTGGAGTGTCAGGTCGCAGGCACCAGGATGTTTGCCATTTTGCCTCGTTTACAGTTGTTGGGATGGGACGGTCGAGAGCCACGGCTGCCTGCTTGCTCTCCTCCTGTCTATCTGTTTGTCTGGCTGTCTATTTCGCCGGATGGGTGGATAGCTGGATGGCTGTCAATTTAGCTGGATGGTTAGCTGGCTATTTGTGGCTGGCTGTCTGTTTCGCCGGATGGATGGATAGCTGGATGGCTGCCAATTTAGCTGGATGGTTAGCTGGCTATTTGTGGCTGGCTGTCTGTTTCGCCGGATGGATGGATAGCTGGATGGCTGTCTGGATGTTTGTCTAGCTGTCAGTTTAGCTGGATGGTTGGCTGGCTATTTGTGGCTGGCTGTCTGTTTCGCCGGATGGATGGATTGCTGGATGGCTGTCTGGATGTTTGTCTAGCTGTTAATTTAGCTGGATGGGTGGACAAATGGATGGCTATTTGTGGCTGGCTGTCTATTTAGCTAGATGGATGGATAGCTGGATGGCTGTGTGTGTCTGACTGGCTGAATGGTTAACCGGATAGCTATCTGTCAATCTTCCTGGTAGCTTTTTTTTATTTCTGGCTGTCTGTTTGTGTCTGTCAGTCTGACTAACGGTCTGTCTCCTCGCTATCCGTCTGATTCTATCTTTGTTGTTGACTTTCCATTCCTCTTGCGTATTTCCAAGTCCTTTTCCTGTCTGTGTGTCGAGTAGGACCCTGTGCTAGGTTCTACTACTGGCTTGTGGACCTCTGCTCCTTCTCCCTCTGTCCCTCTCTCCCTCCTTTCTCCCTCACTTCCTTCCCTTCCCTGATTCCCTCTCTTCTCTCTCCCTTGACTCTTCCTCTCATTCGTCTATTCTCTCTCTATCTCTCACTCACTTCCCGTTCTTCTTCTCTCCTTCCTCTCTCTACCTACCCTTCTTATCTCCCCGTCCTCCCTCCTCTCCCGTCTCTCCCCTCTTCCTTCCCCTTTCTTTTTCCCTTTTCCCTTTTTCTTTTCCTTCTTCTCACCTTATCCTCTCCCTCTGTCCTCTCCCTCTCTCCTCTCTCCTCTCTCCTCTCCCTCCCTCTCTCCTCTCCCTCTCTCCTCTCCCTCTCTCCTCTCCCTCTCTCCTTCCTATGATGGACTCCCTCCCCCTAAGTGACACTAATTAATTTCATTGAGGCCTCACGTCCCGCGATGGGTCAGCTGTATCGCTTGGGTTTTTTGTAACTCTCGAACCCCGAAACTTTCACTCTGCAGATAGCATTGTTGTTGTGTTTTGGCATCGTCGTTTTGTGTTGGGGATCTGGCTCTGATTTTTTTTTTTATCAGATTCTATCTCTTGATCTCTTACTCTCTCTCTCTCTCTCTCTCTTTCTCTTTCTCTCTTTCTCTTTCTTTTTCTCTCTCCTTCTCCCTCTCCCTCTCCCTCTCCTTCTCTCCCTCTCCCCCTCCCTCTCCCTCTCCCTCTCCTTCTCCCTCTCCCCTCCCCCCCCCTCCCTATACCTCTCCTTCCCCCTCCCCCTCCCCCTCCCTCCCCTTCCCCCGAGCGCCATTGTGTCGGCTGCTGTTGCGTCGCAGCGGGTCTGAGCGTCGGCGGGAGAGGGCCGTCCGGCGGGCCTGGCGCGGGCGGTGGCGGTGTCAGCGCACAGGCTCGGCCCAGTATCAGCTGACGACCCGTGCAACCTGTAGGGCGTCGCTCTCACCTCCGCCGCCTCCTTCCACCTCCGCCCTCGCTCGCTCGCTCGCTCGCTCATCCACTCGCTGCCACGCTGTCTCCGAGGGACGAGCTCTCCCTCGTTCGTCCTGCGTTCCGGTGGCCGTCCTGCGCGTCCGAGGCAGGCTGTGGCAGGGCGTGTGGCTTGGCCCTCCCTCGCTCGTTGGCGCCTCCTCTCCGCGCCCGCCGCGAATGCCCACGCCCGCCGAAGCGACGCCCGCGGCCGCCCACAACCCCGCTCAGTTTTAATATTTACGCAGAAACTGGGCGGCCCGCGAGGCGCCCCGGGGGGAGCAGGAGAGGCCGCTTCGCCTCCGACGACACCTGGCACTTTCGCTCGGCGCGGCACGCAGGGGCCGCAGCGACGCCGGCAGAGCGCGACAAGGCCTCGGCGATCGCTCGGAAGCGGCAACCAGGAAGACGCAGCGAGTGTGAGCGCCCTTCTTCCTTGACGTCCTGCCCGCCCGCCCCCTACCTGACCCCCCCACCCTCCCCTTGGCCCACCCACCCCTCTGACCTTACTACGACGCCCTAAAAGGCGTGTGTCGCGAGGAACCCGTCCTGGGCCGCGGCGTCGCCTCGCGCGGCCGGGACGTCCTCATAGCCCGCCTTGCAAGGGCCAGACGCCGCGCCGCAGCCTGGCCGTGTGTGCAACACCGAGCAGAGGAGCGGACCAAACCTGCAACAAAAGGTGCTTTGTGACGCCCGTGTGTCTGTGTGTCTGTGCGTGTCGGTGACGAGAGGCAAAGAGTCGTCTCTGCAAAACGCCTCTTGAGTGAACCTCCAGACCCGAGATTCCTCCCTCGAGTGAGACAGACAGAAACAAAAGGTCCGTCACAGAGATCGAGAGGTTAGCGGGATCCGAGAACCTTGTGACTGGTATAAGAAAAAAAAATAAGAAAAAAAAAGAAGACAGGGAAGAAAAAAGGCTACACACATGCGACTGGACTTGGAGTTGTGGAAGGCTCCTGTTCTGAAAGGGCCATTTCAAAGTAACCGAAAGAGAGAGGACATTTCGAGTCGCTGACCAAAAAAAAAAAAAAGGAGAGAGAGAAAAAAGGAAGGGGAGAGAAAAGAAAAGCGGGAAATTCCATTACATACAAGAGGAAGAAAAGGGATATATATATATATTTTTTTTTATCTCTCCCTCTTTCTCTGTCGCTTCCTCCCTTTTCCCCAAGTAGTGTGAAACATTTCAAAAAGAAAGAAAGAAAAAGAAATCGGGAAAGACGAACGATACTAAACAGGACACTAGAGAGAGAAAAAAAATCACACGAAGGGTTGAAGAAAAGAAAAAAAAAATCGTAGATATACACACACACACTTCACACGCCATACCCTTCCTCTGATCTCTCCGACCCTTCCAGCCCGGGCACTGAGTCGCTACCCTCTTCACAAGACGGAGATCGAGGTCTTGTAAGAGTGTTTTATCTCGGTCGCTGGCACCCTTAACCCCCCCCCCCACATACACACGCCCCCTCTCCCTTCCCCTCCCCCCTTCTCCCTATACCTCGGTCTCTTCTCACTCTACCCCTTCCCCTCACCTTCCCCCTCTCCCTCCTTCTACCCGTAACTACCACCCCCTACACCTTCCCCTTCTCCTACCCCTATCCCACCCTACCCCCCCTCTCTACCCAAAACCTTGCCTCGTAGCTCCCTCCCTTCCCCCTCTCCCTACCCCATCCCCCCTCATCCCCTCCCCTACCATCACCCCAGTCGCGTTTGGTTGGTCTGTCAGTTATCCCCCTTCGCTATTCATATTTACTTGTCGGTGATCACATAACAGGGGGTTGGTTGCCTCCCTCCCCCTCCCGCCCTGCTTCTCCTCCTCCTCGCCCCTCTCCCCTCTCCCTCTCCCCTCTCCCTCTCCCGCTCCCCTCTCCCTCTCCCTCTCCCCTCTCCCTCTCCCTCTCCCTCTCCCCCTCCCCCTTCCCCCACCCGCGTAAAACCTCCTGACCTTGTAAGCAGTAGACGGTATTTTCATCGATTCTTCGTGTTTCTCTTGTACCTGTTATTCTTATTCTCTCTCTCTCTCTCTCTTCTTTATTCTGTTTGTCCCTCTCTTTTCTCATCTCTCTCTCTCTCTCTCTCTCTTTCTATATCCCTCTCTCTATCTCTCTATCTATCTATCTCAATCTCCCTCTTCCTTCCTTTTGTTGTGAGCCCTCGTTGCCGTCTATTTCTCTTCCTCTCCTTCTTATCTTCTTGTCCTTCTCCTCTTCGCTGACTCGTTTCTCCGTATTTCGCGAATTCCACTGATTTTCGCTCGAATCTCCATTGCGTATTCTCGTCTATCTCTGACTCATCGGTCTTCTTTTCCTTTCGTTTCTGTTCGCTTTTCTTCGTTTTTTTTTTTAATCCCCGTTCTATCCCTGTTCTTCGTCTGTTGTTGTGTTTCGTTGTTTATTTAAGTTTTTTTTATTTTTTGTCTTAGCTCGTGCGCTCTCTCTCTCTCTCTCTCTCTCTCTCTCTCTCTCTCTCTCTCTCTCTCTCTCTCTCTCTCTCTCTCTCTCTCTCTCTCTCTCTCTCTCTCTCTCTCTCTCTCTCTCTCTCTCTCTCTCTCCCTCTCTCTCTCTCTCTCTCCCTCCCTCCCTCCTTCGCAAGGGATTGAATCGTGTGTCACAAATTAGGCGCGGGAATCCATTTCACCCATGTAACTCGGTTTAGAAGCACGTGACCAAGTCGGGCTACTTTTGTTCCCTGGCTTTTAAACGCCTCGTGCTTCTGCTAGCCTCATCAACTCTCTCTCTCTCTCTCTCTCTCTCTCTCTCTCTCTCTCTCTCTCTCTCTCTCCCCTCTCTCTCTCTTTCTCTCTCTCTCTCTCTCTTTCTCTCTCTCTTTCTCTGTCTCTCTCTCTCGCTCTCTCTCTGTCTGTCTCTCTCTGACTCTCTCTCTCTCTCTCTTTCTCTTTCTCTTTCTCTCGTTCTCTTTCTCTCTCTCTATCTATCTATCTATCTATCTATCTATCTATCTATCTATCTATCTCAGTCGTATTTCTTTCATTTTCGCGGAAAGAAGTTTTTGTGTTTTTTTTCTCACTTTCTCGTTTTGTTGTTGTTATTATCCTTGCGAGTTCTACCTTTACGTTATCGGTTTTATGCATCGAGCTTATCATCGCCGCTTGTAATTCTATCTCCCCTCCCCCCCTCTTCGTTCTCCTACCCCCCTCTCTCCTTCCCCTCTCCCCCTTGCCCCCACGCCCCCCACCCTCGTCTCGAGTGTTGTCTTTCTTAGTATACATATTTTTTTCGTTTCCAGTCACAGCCTCAGTATCTTTTCCACTTGATCGCCCCCCCCCCTCCCACCCCTCTCCTCTTCTTTCTCCTACTCCTATTC
Organism: Penaeus japonicus; assembly: GCF_977035675.1. NCBI lineage: Eukaryota > Metazoa > Arthropoda > Malacostraca > Decapoda > Penaeidae > Penaeus > Penaeus japonicus. Next base: position 1,903,683 of record NW_028234425.1, on the reverse strand, counting down.
TTATTCCTGTTCCTCCTATTCCTCCTCCTAGACCCTTTACCCTCTTCCTAATCCTCCCTATAGCCCCCTACCCTCCTCCCTCTTGCCCCCCTTCCTTCCTCCATTTCCCCTTGCCCTCCTCCTCCTCCTCCTCCTCCTCCTCCTCCTCCTCCTCCTCCTCCTCCTCCTCCTCCTCCTCCTCCTCCTCCTCCTCCTCCTACTACTACTCTTCCTCCTCCTCCTCCTCCTCCTCCCTCCGACCCCGTCCCTTACCCTCCTCCCCCTCCCCCGCCCCTACCTCGTCTGCCTGCGGTGGCCCCTCGTGTGAGTCCTCGCTGGCATCACTCGGCCTCTGCCCTTCAGTGCACAACCACCTCGCGCCGTTCCTCCCGCGCGCCCGCCGACCCGCCGACCCGCCGACCCGCCGCCGGTGTCCGAATCCCCTCCGTCGCCGCCCCCGTCGACGCCTCCGCCTACGCCCACGACCTCCTGTATACCCCTCTCAAGTACCTCCTCCGTCTTGAGTCCTTCACTTCTGTGGTCGTCCCATCCCCCTCACTCACCCCCCCCCCCATCCCCCTTTCCCGATCGCGTCCTTGCTAAAACTCCCTTTTCTCATCCCGTGTTTTTCCCTCCCTCCTTCCCTCCTTCCTTCCTTCCTTCCTTCGTCCTCCATCACCTTAAGATCGAGAAGGAGCTCCTCTGTCGTACGATTTGCGTCTTCGTCTCGTGCTCTCTGCTGGCGAACAAGGGCCCTCTGTGCCTGCTCTCACGGCGCCTCTCGCTCGCCTCTCGCTCGTCTCTCTTCGCCGCTGTCTGCTTTCGCTCCTTCGGCAGCGCTAACGACGTCTCGTGGGACGGACGTGGGGATCGCTTTCTGAAGGGAACCGCTGGGTTTTGTTTTTTTTATTGTTCTTGTTGTTCTACCTCTTCTGCTGCTTCTTCTCTCTTCTTCTTCTTCTTCTTCTCTCTCTCTCTCTCTCTCCGAACCCACACCTTCTACCTCCTTTTATTCTCTCCGCCCTCCTCAAATCCTTACCCCTCACCTCCCCCCCTCCCCCCAACCCCAACCTCAAAAAAATCCTCACCCTTCCCTCCCCTTCCTCTTCCCTTTTCTTCTCTTCTCTACCGCTTCCACCTCAACAAACACCTTCCCCTCCCCCCTACCACCACCACACACCCCCTCCCCCCTTTTACTCCCAACTCCCCCCACCCATCCCCCAATTCCCAAGCCATACTAATCCTCCCTTCCCTCCCTCCGTCCCTCCCCTCCCGTGAGACGTCCCTCCCCTTCTGTTCTCCCTCCCTCCCGCTTAATCCTCCCGAAGAAGGAGCCTATGTAAAGTCCCCGTCGCTCCCGCAAGACCGGAGCTCCTCGAGACGCCGCTCTCACGCAACATGTTCCGGAGTTCAGGTGAGAGAGAGATTTTCTTTACGTAAACTTTTTTTTTTTTTTTTTTTTTTTTTTTTTTTTTTTTTTTTTTTTTTTTTTCTCTTTTTTTTCTTTTTTTTGGGGGGGGTATAGTGGGACGTATTGGTGGTGCTTCGAGGTGTTTATGTGGGGGTATGTTTTATTTTCTATTTTTAATTTTTTTGAGGGGGTGTGGGGGGTGGGGTAGGGAGGTATAATGAAAGAGAAAATGTGTATATATATATATATATATATATATATATATATATATATATATATATATATATTAGGATGTGTTCTGTGTTTCTATTGTCGTTTTGAGGGGGGAGGGGGGAAGGGGAGGGGATGGGCGTGGGCGTGGGCGTCGTGAGGGTATAGCAAGGAGGAAAACTTTTTTTTTCCTAAAGTGGGCGTATGTATGAGTAAAAGAATCATGAAATCATGATTCATAAAATGAGTCTGTATATATATCTTTTCTCAAGTGCGCCTCATTCTTCTAATAATGTGAAGACCTCGCTTTGTGCAAGTGTTTTTTTTTTCTTTTTTTTTTGAGAGAGAGAGAAAGAGAGAGAGAGAGAGAGAGAGAGAGAGAGAGAGAGAGAGAGAGAGAGAGAGAGAGAGAGAGAGAGAGAGAGAGAGAGAGAGAGAGAGAGAGAGAGAGAGAGAGAGAGAAGAGAGAGGAGAGAGAGAGAGAAGAGAGAGAGAGAGAGAGAGAGAGAGAGAGAGAGAGAGAGAGAGAGAGAGAGAGAGAGAGAGAGAGAGAGAGAGAGAGAGAGAGAGAGAGAGAGAGAGAGAGAGAAAGACGGCCATGTTTTCCCGAGACGGGCGCGTGTTTTATGGGGAAATAAACTTCCTTTCTTGCAACGGAGGGGCACTTTCTCTTGCATAGTGGGCGTGTCTCCTCCTGCAGTGGGCGTCTGTGCCATCATGCTGACGAAGGAAGAAAAGAGGATTTTTGAGGTTTTCTTTTGTTTTAGAATTATTATCGTTGTTATTTTCATTTTCATCTTCATCGTCATCGTCATCTTCTTCTTCATCTTCATCAATATCGTCATTATTATCGTGATCATTAACATTATAAGTATCATTATCATTACCACTATTATCATAATCATCATTATTATTCTCATCATTATTACTATCGTTATTATAACTTATCATCATCATTCTTCTATCATAACCACTATTATTTACGCATCAAGAGTGAAGAAACGTATATATAATGTTACTCTGTTTGTCAATAACTAATCAATTGCCCGGTGGAAATTTCGACGCGCCGCCCAAAAGTGATCAAACGCACCAAGGAAAAAAACACGTGAAAACAATGCAAAAATAAACGAAACAATAAGAAAGAGAGTAATTGGAAATACAGAGTGAACGAGAGAAAGGAAATTATAGATAAAAAAAAACGATGTGAAAATAAAAGTGACAGAACGAAGAAAGAGAAAACAGGAATAACAGGAATTGATAAAAGGAAATTTAAGAATAAAAGAAATGCGATAAATGAAGAAATTTAAAAAAAAGGAAAATAAGTCAAAATAACAGTGACCGAAAGAAAAAGAAAAGAATATACATAAAGGAAAATAGGAAAAGAATGCGAATTGTTCTTGTCTAAATGCCAGTGTTAACAATATGCTTGTTCATGTACTGTGCCAAACCGGAAGTTGCTGATGCTAATATGGCCGGTCTCAAGAAAACATTTTTCTTTCTCTCTTTCCTTTGTCATTTTATTCTGTTTCTTTTTTCCTGTTTGTTTATTTATTTTTTTTTTATCTATGTTTATATATTTTTGTCCGTATTGAATTATCTATATTTTCCTTTGTTCGTCTCTCTGTTTGTATTTCTTTATTGATGTATTTCTCTTTCTCTTTCGTTTCTTATCCTTGTATTTATCTATCTTATTTATCCCTTGTGCTTCAATCTTATATTTACCTATCTATCTATTCATCTATTTATGTATTTATTCATCCGTTTTTCTTTTATTTTATTTTTTCACCAAATGCGCATCTCTCGCTTCTCCTGTTTTCCTCTTTTTTCTCTACATTTTATTATCTTTTTACTTCCAACTTCATCTTGTTCCTCTTTTTTTCTTCCTTTTCTCATTTCATTTTTCTTCTGTTTCCTCTTTTCACATTTTTATTGTAGTAGTTTTGTCTTCGTTGTTTATCAGTTATTCTTCCTTATTGTTATTCGCCTTTCTATCACCTTGTGTCTTATCTCCCTTTTTTATCTGTCCTTTTATGGTTTCTCTTGTTGTCTTGCCTTCTGTTGTTTTCTCTGATATTTCTGTTTGTGGGGTTTCTATTTCTTTCTGTTTTTTCCCGCTTTTTTTTTCTTTCTTTCACGTTTTTCGTTCTCTTTTTCTCACAATTTTAGCTTTCTCCCTCGTTTCCCGTCTCTTTTTCTCTCTTTTTTATTTTCTCTCTTCTCCTGTCTCTTTTTCTCACGTTTTCTTCTTTCTTCCTTCTTTGATTATGTGCTGTTGTTATTCACATATTGGTTTTATGTTGATTTCATTTCATTTTCACTTTTTTTTTTTTCTCTCTCTCTCTCTCTGTCTGTTGTCTCGTCTTTTCTTCCACTCTCTCATATCCTCTCTCTCTCTCTCTCTCTCTCTCTCTCTCTCTCTCTCTCTCTCTCTTTCTCTCTCTCACCCTCTCATCCTCTCACCTTCTCACCCTATCCCTCCCTCCCTCCCTCCCTCCCTCTCTCCCTATCACCCTCCCTCCCTCATTCCCTCTCTCCCTCCCTCATTCCCTCTCTCCCTCCCTCATTCCCTCTCTCCCTCCCTCCCTCATTCCCTCCCATCCTCCCTCTCTCCCTCCCTCATTCCCTCTCTCCCTCCCTCATTCCCTCTCTCCCTTTCTCCTTCCCTCATTCCCTCTCTCCCTCCCTCCCTCATTCCCTCCCATCCTCCCTCTCTCCCCCCCTCATTCCCTCCCATCCTCCCTCCCTCCCTCTCTCCCTATCACCCTCCCTCCCTCCCTCCCTCTCTCCATCATTCCCTCCCTCCCTCCCTCTCTCCCTATCACCCTCTCCCTCCCTCCCTCTCTTTCTCCCTCTCTCCCTCCCTCATTCCCTCTCTCCCTCCCTCTTTCTTACAATTACGCTTCGTCCACAATTGCGTAAGACTTCATAATGCGAAAAAGGGCGAATCATCAAGATCACATGACTGGGTGTTCCATTTCAAATGTTGCTTTAATTGAGCCTAATGGTCCTTACGAAAAAAAAAAAATTGTACCATAATCACACATTGCAATATGAAACTACGACCAGCATGCAGGCTCCATCTTGAGGACACGTTTCTCTGCACACGAACGGAGAGCGAGTCGAGAACACTCCTTTTTTTACGATTTATTTCGTGTAAGTCAATCTCTCTCTCCATCGCTGTCGACCCGCGAGGTTCTCCCCTACTTGATACGATGTTTGAATCTGTGTAAAATGTAAATATAAATCTGCTTTTGAGTCGCATGTCATTTAGGTCAACCGTCCATAACATGGTGTGGCCCAGACAGAAGGCGACGAGAGAGCGCTGATTGGTCTGCTACCACGTGACGTCACTCAAGCCCCGCCCACGTGTTATTATCTCATCAGCTGTTGTTTGCCGCTTTTGGTTGTGCTTCTGAAGGCACCACTCGAGGGGCACAAGTTGGAATATATTCTCGCAAAGTCGTTCTTTTTCCCTTTTTGGGGGGAAGCCAAAGTCGCGGACGCGGCACTGAACTTGACTTTTACAAATGACCCGCTCAAAGCAATCCTTTTTCTTTTAAAGGAATGCAGGGATTCAGACACGAAGTTCCAACATGCTGACGCTATTCCCGCCCGACGCTCCTCACATAACAGGATAACGTGTCTCGATGCCTGCACTTCCCTCGATTGCTATATCTCTGCAGTCCATCGCGCGCGCGGGTAAAAGCTATTCCGAAGAGGAGGTTAATAACAATTTCTCCGAAGGCCCAGGTAGAGGAATCGCCCCGCCCCTTACCAGGAAGGACAGGAACGGCCGGCCAATGGGAACTCGAGGGCGAACAACATGGCAAACAACTAGCTTGCTTTTCTCGTCCATCATCTGCATCCTTGTTGGGAGGCTGCATATGCGGGCGGTGGTTCGCTTGGGTCGAGACTGGCGGGCTGCGGTTCGGTGGTTCGAAGCACCGTTTTCTTGTTTTGTATCTCTCTCGTTTTTCTCTATTGGGGTGAGGATAACCTATGTTGCCTCATCCTTTTGAGATGTACGTAATCACTTGTCTCAATAAACTCGTCAAAAGTCTCTCTCTCTCTCTCTCTCTCTCTCTCTCTCTCTCTCTCTCTCTCTCTCTCTCTCTCTCTCTCTCTCTCTCTCTCTCTCTCTCTCTCTCTCTCTCTCTCTCTCTCTCTCTCTCTCTCTCTCTCTCTCTCTCTCTCTCTCTCTCTCTCTCATAACTAGTTGACATTCGAAGCTTATTCTATATTCTAATTGGTTCGTTAGCGTATTTAGCACGAGACTCGTTACTATCATTATTACTGTTGTCTTATCATCATCATTATCATTTGGAAAGGAAGCCCCATTTTGTTCATAGGAGATTAGGGTTTTCGATTCTGGGAGACGAAGCTTCGAATCTATTATTTAGCATTGAAGGCTTTACCTTCGTAACTCGTGTTTCAGTTTTTTTTTTATGTTTTTTTTTTCATTTCTCTTTTGTTTTTCGGGAGATTGAGATCCGAATATTCGAAGTGTTTTTTTCTACTTCGTTTTCTTAGTTAATCTTTTTTTTTTTTTTTAAGAAACTGTTCGTGATTCGGAATGTTCGCTGGTTCGAAACTCGAAGAGGAGAGATAGAGAGAGAAAGAGACCAATAGAGAGACAGACAGATAGACAGAGAGAGAGACAGACACATAGAGATAAAAAGAGACAAAAAAAAATATGAGCGAGAGAGATTCTTATCAAGAACCACGGAAAGTATTAATAGAAGCTAAACACCCCCCCCCCCCTAAAAAAAATAATAATAAGACACGTAGAAAGAGACAAAGAGAGAAACAACAAAGACAGACAGACACAAAGAGAGAAACGAGACATGCACAAAGGCCACGATAAGGAAACATAATCCTAGTACCTGCATAAGACCCGGTGTGAAGCGTGGGCGGAAACTCCAAAATCTTTATCTATTTTTTTACATATTGCAGACAGGTAAGACAGCTCCATATTGGGTGGACTCGCTCCTTCCTTAGAAAAAAAACACGAAAAAAACAACACTATTAGGCCGTAAACCATCTTCCAAAAATGGTTCGAGTTTCTTCCAGCTACCAAAAAAAAGAAAAAGAAGAAAAAATGGAAGTATTAAGATTTAACAAGAATCTTTGCCTTCCTGCACTTACACACCAAGTGTCTGAAGCGGTTAGTTTAAGATCAATGATATTCTGGGAGTCGTGTTGGTGATATTCGAGATGTTTCGTGTCATATTATACCTGTTATCTTGCTCTTCTATCTATTAGTTTATCAAGGTTTCTGTTTTATTTTATTTTCCCCCTGACGTTCGTTTTCCCTTTCTTTTTCTCTTTCTCTTTCTTTTCTTCTTCTTCCTCTCTCTCTGTCATTCTCTCTCTCTCTTTCTTTGTCTCTCTCTCTCTCTTTCTCTCTCTCTCTCTCTCTCTCTCTCTCTCTCTCTCTCTCTCATTCCTTCTCCACCTCCCTCCTCTCCTCTCTCCCTCCCTCTCTCTCTCTCTCTCTCTCTCTCTCTCTCTCTCTCTCTCTCTCTCTCTCTCTCTCTCTCTCTCTCTCTCTCTCTCTCTCTCTCTCTCCCTTCTTCTCTCCTCTCTCCTTCCCTCCCTCCCTCCCTCTCTCCCTCCCTCCCTCTGTCCCTCCACACCTCCGTTCGGCGATGTATTATGTCCAAAAGCATCCGTCAATGACCCTTGAACATTTGCAGTTAAACGAACACCGATGATTTTGAACTGTTCAACGAAACGCCACAGTTCCCGGTTGTTGTTGTTTTTCTTCTTCTTCTCCTTCTTCTTCTTCTTCTATATTTTTCTTTCTTCTTCTTCTTCTATATTTTTCTTAAGTGAACTCACATAAATGTTGGCAGAACGAGGACCCGCTGAGATGTTTATTAGTATTAAACGGATGCATTATTTGAATGAATTTTCGCGGGAGATGCCAGAACAAGGATGCTGCCATGATGCCACTTCTTACGCAAGGAAATGCTGTCGTTCAACTTACGAGATTTTTCTCTCATTTGATCATCATTATTTGCAATCCGTAGTTCAAGATAAAAAAATAAAAAAATAAATAAATAAGCTCTTACGTGTTGCGGGTCTCACGGTGATGCAAACGGGATGAATTCTCTCGAAAAAGCGAAACAGGAATCGAATAAAAATATGTAAATGAGGGAAGCACTGAATCAACACTTGTATTACGCAAGGAAATTATCTTTTTTTTTTTATCTGTGCTAACATCATTTACACATGAATATCTTTTTGAATGTTTCGACGAGACGAGGGCGGACGGGCGGTCAGGGGTGAGGGCGGATGGGCAGAGAGACAGATTCAGGGAGAAAGAGAGAGAGAGAGAATAACAAAGCGAGAGAGATAGGGAGAGAAATAGTGACAGAGCGAGAGAGAGAGAGAGGTATAAATAGCGACAGAACGAGAGAGAGACAGGTAGAAATGATGACGGAGAGAGGGAGTGAGACATAGAGAAAGAGAGATAAAGAGAGAGAGAGAGAGAGAAAGACAGACGGAATAAACCCACACCACAAAACAGATAAACACATATCTCTCTTTTCTTTTCTTTTCTTTTTTTTCCCCTCTTTTCTTTTCCAAATACTTTAAACAACTTGACGGTACAAGGCCAAGGAGTCTGGTTCTCCGCGGCGGTTCATAGCGGTTCTGGGGCGATGGCGAGGAATCCCTTGGCAGCGTAAAGTGAAGGAGATTAAGGAGTAAAAGACTTTCAATAGGACCTTCTCCCTCCCTCCCTCCCTCCCTCTCTCCCTCTCCTCCTCTCCCCCTCTTCCCTCTAGCCCCCTACCAACCCCTCCTTCTTCACTCTATCCCTTCCTCTCTGGTACCTCTTCCCTCCCTCCCTCCCTCTCCCTCTCCTCCCCTCCCCCCCTCTTCCCTCTAGCCCCCTACTGACCCCTTCTTCTTCACTCTATCCCTTCCTCTCTGGTACCTCTTCCCTTCCTCTCTCCGTGTCCTCTTAACCCTCTTCTTGGATTTTTTTTTATCTATCTATCTATCCATCCATGCATCTATCTTTCTCGCTTTCGCTTTTCTTCCTTCTCTCTACTACCCTTCCCTTTCTTCTCTTCCCCGCCTTTCTCCCCTTCCCTCTCCCCTCTCCACTCCCTTCCCCTCCCCTTTCCCTCCCTTCCCCTCCCCTCTCCCCTCTCCCGCCTCTCCTCTTCTCCCCTCTAACCTTCTCCTCTGACATTCCTCTCTCGTTCTTCTTGTGTTTATTCTCTTCCCCGAGTTTTGTTGCCATCATCATCTTCATTTACTCTCTCTCTCTCTCTCTCTCTCTCTCTCTCTCTCTCTCTCTCTCTCTCTCTCTCTCTCTCTCTCTCTCTCTCTCTCTCTCTCTCTCTCTCTCTCTCTCTCTCTCTCTCTCTCTCTCTCTCTTCATTTCTTCCCCTCGTTCTTATCTCCCTGCCATCACCGCATCCCGCTACGCGTGTATATCTTATCTCAAGAATGAGCCACTAAATGCATATACAGAAGCAAGAATACAAAAAGAGAGGCAAGGAAGAGATGATAATAATGGTTAGAAGACGTCGGGTAGGTCACGTGATGTCTCCCTTCTGAGTGTCAGTGACAGTTATGGTGACGTCATAGGCGCCCTTCTCTAATTGGTTCAGGCAATGCCGCCTGCACTCTGCTGGGGCTACGGGGAAGAGCTGCCTTCATCGTGTAACTGTTTGTAAAAAAAAATAAAAAATCGTAACTGTTTACAGGCAGAGAGATGGAGTCAGGGAGATGATGTTAGTAGCACTGAGTTAAAGGGAAGGCGGGGAGGAAGAGGGGGATGGAAGGGAGGGAGGGAGAGGGGGGGGAAAGAGAGAGAGAGAGGGAGAGAGAGAGAGAGAGAGAGAGAGTGAGAGAGAGAAAGAGAGAGAAGGATAATAGAGACATTGAGAAACTACCATACAAAAAGACAAAGAAGTAGAGCAAAAAAAAAAAAAAAAAAAAAAAAAAAATCATTAAACACCAAATAAATTCCACAGACAAGCGCGCCATCTCTCGGCCTAAACCCAAAGCTTCTCAGCAGTTCATACGAAGTAATATTCTTTTCAATAGTCTTCAATGGGCAGCTATCATGGAGGCAACCCGCACTTGTAGACTGCGTCGAGGCTGGTCGTGATGGATACGGGTGTAAGCACAGCCTGAAATGGAGAGATGATCATGTTTGTGGATTGTATGATTGATCTGGAACATTTTTTCTTTTTTTTCCAAGGGGCTCCGAAGGGCTCTGGTCTGGGGCGGGAAGGGAGTGGCGAGGAAGTGGCGTGTCTTTGTGTTGCTGTGTCTGGGATGCTGAGGCCAATCATGGGCTATGTTTTCTCTGTTTCCTTTCTCTGTCTCTCGTTCTCTCTCGCCCTCGCTCTCTCTCGTTCTCTCTCGCCCTCGCTCTCTCTCTCTCTCTCTCTCTCGTTCTCTCTCGCCCTCGCTCTCTCTCTGTGTCGCTCGCTTTCGCTCTCCTTGCTTTCTCGTCTATCTACTTTATTCTCTCTACTTTCTTCTTCTCTCTCTCTATCTATCTATCTATCTATCTCTCCTTCTCTCTTTCTTTATCTTTCCACTTCTGGCTTTCTCTCTCCTCTCCACTCTCCTTATTTCGTCTCTCTTTTCTGTTCTCCCTCTCCCTTTCCTCCTTCCATCTCTCCTGTTTTCTCTCCTCTCTCTCACCAACCGCTTCCCTCTCCCATTTTCCCCTTCACCTCCCTCCTCTCCTCCTAATCTCTCTCTCTCTCTCTCTCTCTCTCTCTCTCTCTCTCTCTCTCTCTCTCTCTCTCTCTCTCTCTCTCTCTCTCTCTCTCTCTCTCTCTCTCTCTCTCTCTCTCTCTCTCTCTCTCTCTCTCTCTCCCTCCCTCTCATCATCTCATCACCTCTCATCCTTCATTAGTCGGAACAAAGCTCAAATGTCATAGTATCATAACCGACCGAAAAGTTTGTTTACATCCATGACGTCACGACAGCGGATGGCAGCGTTCGAGAGCGACAGGAAGTATCCTATTAAACTTGGTGATCAGTGCCGTGAAGGCGTTCGTGCAACACCAAACTGCCGCTCTTCGCCAACCACACATACATACACGAACGCAGGCATATAGTTGCTTGCATGCACGCATTTATTGATAGATAGAGACGGATGAATAGACGAACGCACTATACGCAAAGTAATCTATTCGAATAAACAGCACACGCATATACAGCTGTCTTCAATGCTATCTTAATTACCGACTTTTATCAGGTTCTCTCGTCTTTCTTTCCTTCTTTTTTTTTCTCTCTCTCTCCCTTTTTAAACTGGAAGTCTTTCGAACGTCACTCCCTGTGTTGCACGTGCTAGGCTGTGCATTGTTGCTAAGTAATTCAAACGTTTTGTATTGGTTATATATTTAATTTGTCTCGACGTTGGTTTGT
>NW_028234425.1:1872675-1880175 GCF_977035675.1 Penaeus japonicus | reverse complement strand
AATGGTGGCTGTGAGTGTTGGAAAGAAGGGTTGGCATGAGCGGTGCACATGGAGGGTTTCCGAGTGATGTGATGAAGGGGGGGGGGAGGAAGAGGAGGAGAGGAAGAAAGAGGAGGAAGAGGTGGAGTTGGGGTTGGGGTTGAGGTGAAGGAGGAAGAGGAGTAGGAGGAGGAGGAGGAAGAGGAAGAAAAGGCGAGGGAGGAGGAGGAGGAGGGGGGAGGTGGAAAGAGAGAGAGAGAGAGAAGGATAGAGAGAGAGAAGGAAAGAGAGAGAGAGAGAGAAAGAGAGAGAGAGAAGAGAAAAAGAGAGAGAGAGAGAAAGGATAAAAGAAAGAGAGAGAGAGAAGAGAAAGAGAGAAGGAAAGAGAGAGAGAGAGAGCGGGAGAAAGTGCCCCTCTAAAGCCCCCTCTTTGTGCAACCTTTCCGTCCAACTTCCTTCCCGTTGCCACCCCCACCCCCACCCCACACCCCAACCGCCCGCTCTGTGAGCTTATGTTAAAGCTTTTCCCTTTCTCGTTCTTTCTAACTCTCGTTTCCTGACCCCACCCCCCACCCTCTCTCTCTGTCTTTCTCTCTTTTAAACTATTTCTCTCTCTCTCTCTCTCTCTCTCTCTCTCTCTCTCTCTCTCTCTCTCTCTCTCTCTCTCTCTCTCTCTCTCTCTCTCTCTTCCTCTCTCTTTCTTTTATCCTTTCTCTCTCTCTCTTTCTCACTCTCCTTCTCTCTCTTTCTCTCTCTCCTTCTCTCTCTCTCTCTCTCTCTCTCTCTCTCTCTCTCTCTCTCTCTCTCTCTCTCTCTCTCTCTCTCTCTCTCTCTCTCTCTCTCTCTCTCTCACTCTGTCTGTCTCTCTCTTTCTCTCTCTCTCTCTCTCTCTCTCTCTCTCTCTCTCTCTCTCTCTCTCTCTCTCTCTCTCTCTCTCTCTCTCTCTCTCTCTCTCTCTCTCTCTCTCTCTCTCTCTCTCTCTTTCTCTTTCTCTCTCTTTCTATGTGTGTGTGTGTCTGTCTCTCTCTGTATCTCCCCCCCCCCCTTTTTTCTTCCCTTCCGTCAGCTGCATACCCGGTGACAATCCCATACCCTTCCCTGCCCATTTCCCTTCCTACCCCCGCCCCCCTTACACCCCTTGCCCCCTCTCTCCCTCCCCCCTTTTACCCCTCACCCCTTCTTCCCTTCGCCCCCCCCCCTTTTTTATACCAACGTCCACAGTCCTTCTGTTCTGGTCGGGCATTCCTTCTCCTTATAATCCTTCGCCATCCTACCCTCTCTCTCTCTCTCTCTCTCTCTCTCTCTCTCTCTCTCTCTCTCTCTCTCTCTCTCTCTCTCTCTCTCTCTCTCTCTCTCTCTCTCTCTCTCTCTCTCCTCCTCCTCTCTCCTCCTCTCTCCTTCTCTCTCTCTCTCTCTCTCTCCCTCTCTTTCCCTCTCTCTCTCACTCTCACTCACTCGCACACACACCACCAATACCTGGCCGTGTCCTACTCATGTTCCATGGGCAGGGGACAGGGGGGAGAGGAGGAGGAGGAGGAGGAGGAGGAGGAGGAGGAGGAGGAGGAAGAAGAAGGAATGAGGAAAAGGCTGGATGAACAAAGAGGAGGAGGCAAATGAGAAAGAAAGAAAGGGGTTGTAGGAATAGGAGGTAAAGAAGAAAGAGGAGGACGAAGGAGGAGGAAGAGAAAGAAGAAGGAGGAGGAAGAGAAAGAAGAAGGAGGAGGAAGAGAAACAAGAAGGATGCTGATGGACCAGAGAGGTGAGGGGGATGGAGGGGGAGGGGGGAGGGGGGGTTCATCCGCAGCGATTATCCTCCCGCTGGTGTAAGACGTTCACCATGTGTCCGTCGAGGGCGCCCTTACCGGAAAGGCTTGGGCTCTCGAGCGCCCCTTGCGATTTCAACGCCTTGTGACATCACCTCGGGAATTTCTTAAGGAGTTCCGTTAGCCTCCGCCCTCAGAAGGATCGAGAAGAGGAGAAGGAGAAGGAGCTGTCGAAACGTGACGTCATCCCGGCGTTCGTGGAAGCTGCGGTGATGTGACTTCTCTTTACTCCTGCTGCGAGAACTTCCCTCTCCCGCCCCTCCCCCTCCCCCTTGTTATCCCCCCTCCCTCTCCCCCTCCCGATATCCGGTTCGAGAGCGATCGTTCCTGATGTAAGGTCAGCGATTACGATGACTAAATGTGACGTCACTCGTTCTCGTTCTCGTCCGCCGAGTCCCTGTGAATGTAATCCGTGACGTCATGGGCACGTGCTCCGCCCCCGCCCTCACCTGCCAGTCACCGCGAGAGAAACTTGCCACCTGCCGCGTGCCAGCGCCGTGCGGACTCGTCGTGCCGGAGCTTTCGTGCAGCATCCGAGCCAGAGAGCTACGTGCTTGGGTCCTGCGACGTACGAGAGGCGCAGCGGCAAGCACGCACGCGGGAGAGGCAGAAACGCCGCACAAGGAAATTCGCAAAGTGGAACCATTAGTGCGTTTCTTACGTCGCGCGTAGCAGGAGTTCGGCGCGGTTGCTAGAGCGCCTCGTAGCCTCGTCCGCGGGAGATCCTTTCTCGCCGCCGTCGCCGCGCCTTTCCTCTTGCACCACGTGGCTCGTCGGAGGGCCTCCTCGGACCACGTGCTCCTCCCGGCGCCCCCGAGACTTCAGGCGCTCACAAGGACGAAAATCAGTGTAGGCGACGCAGGAGGAGTGACCCTCACGTCTCTCGCTACCTGTCTGCCCCTGCTGTCAAGGCTGCGGGAGAGGGAGGGGGCGGAGCCAGGGGAGGAGGCCGGGGAGGAGAGAGGGAGGGAGGGTGGGAGGGAGGGAGGTAGGGCAGCCACCGCCGTGATACACACACACACACACACACACACACACACACACACACACACACTCACACACACACACACACACTCCCCCGAACACACCCGCACGTACGCACGAACACTCGCAGACACACTCATCCACGCCCAGGGAGGTATAGCGGGGAGACTCTTGCATTTCCTGATCTCCAGTTGGCTCGGCCGGACGTCGGGTTCCCTGTCGCCTGCCGCCGCACTTCGCCGACTGACCGGACGCTGGACGGACGACCATCGTTCCCTCCCGTCGGCGCCTCCGTCAGCGACCGAACGAACGCAACAGACGCGGTTCTCATTCGGATTCTTCTTTTATTTTTTTACTTTGCGATTGTTGTGAGTGAGCGAAAAGCTAGTGCAGTGATTATAATACGAGATTCCTTGTTTCTGGATATTGTTTTTTGGATTTTGCATTGTTTTGATTTTTGTTCAACATCAGAGCAATTGTGATTCGACTTGGAAGGTCCTCCTCCTTTTTCTTTTAGTTTAATTGTACCAAACGTGTTGATTTGTACTAATTAAGAAAGAAAAAGAGAGAGAGAGAGATAGAGAGAGAGAGAGAGACATACAACAAGGAACCGTGAACAAAAAAGAAGAGAGAACAAGGAGGAGAGGAAAAGAAGGAACGCCCTTCCCCCTACCCCCGCCCCCGCCCCCGCCCCCCCTGTGGTCTGACCTTGGGCCTCCGTCAACTTACAGTAGAAGCAGCTTCTCTTCAGTGACTCCGGAGTGACTGCAGGGTAAGAGAAGAAGACCTTGTTACACGTGGGAGTTCTGTATCCTGTGGGAGGGAGGGTAGGATGCTGGGATGCTGGGAGGGGGAGGGAGAGAGGCATCCTGGGAGGGCGGGAGAGAAGGTGAGAGGGATGCTCGTGCTTATATATACGGCGGATTCGAGGCATAGGGACGGCTGTTGCTATTCGTCTTTTGTTGATGTATGTACATTCTTTATCAGGTATTGTGTATCCAGCGTGTGAGTACTTTTTCTTACTCGATCGTTATGACGATTAATGAACGCGAAGGCCTCGTGTTATATCTACGTTTCTCTTAAGTACGGCTTCTTCTGTAGTGCTCTATCCACTTAAAAATAACCCCATACGTACCGACAGTGTACCACACGTGTACCTCAACCCTAAAATCATTACACTGTACCTAACCGACCCCCCTAACCCCCACCCCCTCCCCCATCCCCGTCCCAAGTACGTTCCTAATTACCGTACCTCCTGTCTTGAGTACATAACACACAATCTCCTTCACAGACACCACAGGACATCCCTCCTTCTTAATTAAGACCGAGAGACGACCATCGCATCTCCATCAGACGGGTCGGGTCGTCAGCCACAATCCTCGTCGGTGTATGAGGTCATTATGAGTGGTCACGTTTTTAGACATGGTTTCAGGGGGTGTCTGCGAGCAAGGTCAGACCAGTTCACTGCTGTGTCAGACATGGAGAATGCTATTACATTTATACCTATTTTTATATAGTTTTATATATATTCTTTTTTTTTTCATTTTCGTTTATTTTTCTTCCTTGTCGTTCACTTCTGCGAACGTCGAGAATACGGGCGACGGAGAGTGAAATTTCTACTTTTTTTTTTCGTTCGTTCGTTTCATTTCCTCGGCCTATTTTATCACCTTGAGGGCGTGAAATGTGTTATTCCTTTATCTTAGGCGCTCCTTAGGACGGTTGCAGAGCCTTAAGGAAAATAATTGCTTTCTGATCCTGGTTCACATCCGAGTGGAACCTCCTTGATTCGTCACGCACAGAATCGGTGTTTGATATAAAGCACACGAACGGAGGTTGAGTTGATGTTTTAGTCATTTGGCGAACGGAAATGTTATTGCAGTATTGCCATGCCTGCGGTTGCAATTCTGCGATGGACGGGAGGGTTTGCCACAAACACACCTAACCTGTAGACACAACACTCTGCACGGTTTACAAGGGCAAAATAAACGGGAGGAACTCGAACACACACACACACACACACACACACACACACACACACACACACACACACACACACACAAACACACACACACACACACATATACATACACACTTACATCCCCCACCCTCTCCGCACACACACACACACCTTTACCTGCATTTCACTAACCTTTCAATCAGGTCAACCCGGAGGTCAGCATTAGTCATTCATTAGCAACATGACCAAAGCCTCTTGCAATAATCGGACAACAAGGACCTGCAATATGACAGGAAATGAAGATCACTTCTCAGAGGTGTTGCGTAATGGGGAATGCGCCGGAAGTGAATGGGTTAAAACTATTAAGTGCCAGAGAGAGAGAGAGAGAGAGAGAAAGAGAGAGAGAGCAAGAGAGAGAGGGAAAGAGAGAGAGAGAGAGAGAGAGAAGCAAACCGACAGACACAGACAAACAAACAAACACACACACACAAACACAGAGAAAAGTAATCATCTCCCTCCACCTCCACCTCCCTCCCCCTCCCCCTCCTCTTCCTCCTCCCCCACCCCTTCCCTCCCCCTCCACCCCTTCCCTTTCGCCCCCCTTCCCCCACCCAAACCCTCCCCCTCCTCCCTCCCCCTCCCCTTTCTCCCCCTCCCCCACCCCTTCCCTCTCGCCCCAATCTTGCACAGGCGCCAAAATGCAACTTCCCAGCAAATGCAAGCTGCAAGATCCCCCAGACCAGAAACTCCGCACAGCGTGTCGGGAAGATCAACTTACGCCTCTCTGTCGCTTGCGTCATCTTCTTTGGCTCCGGTTGGGGGGGGGGGGCGATGGAGGGGGGAGGAGGGGGAGGGGAGGGTGGAAGGGGAGGGATGGGGGTTAAAGTGGGGGAGGGGAGGGTGGAAGGGGAGGGAGGGGGTTAAAGAGGGGGAGGGGAGGGTGGAAGGGGAGGGAGGGGGGAAGGGGAGGGAGGGTCGTCACATAAGTTGACACTCTCGAGTGACAGTGTTTCAAAGTCATCTTGCTTGATTTTCTTCTTGCTCTCTTTCTCTCTCTCTCTCTCTCTCTCTCTCTCTCTCTCTCTCTCTCTCTCTCTCTCTCTCTCTCTCTCTCTCTCTCTCTCTCTCTCTCTCTCTCTCTCTCTCTCTCTCTCTCTCTCTCTCTCTCTCTTTCTCTCTCTCTCTCTCATAGTATGAATAAACATATCAAAATCAAATCAAAATCAAATCTCTCTGTCATCCTCTTCCTCCTCCTCCTCCTCCTCCTCCTCCTCCACCTCCTCCTCCACCTCCTCCTCCTCCTCCTCAAACACACACACACACATCCTCATCATCACCATTATCATCACCATCATCACCATCACCATTAATAAACCAGTCCCGATTATCATCATCGATTCCTCATTATTGTGATGTCTTGTGACTCTCCGCGGCCGCCATGTTGGAAGCGCGTGTCACTCTTGCCACATTTCATTGTCTTTTTTCCCTTTTTTGTTGTTTATTCTTCTGTTCTTTTCCGTATTTATATTTATCTTACTCTCTCTCACGTTTTTCTGTCTTTCGCTTTTTTGTTTTTTTGGTCTATTTTTCTTTCTCTTTCTTTTGTTATCTTCCGAAAAATGTGCTTTATTTTGTACTTGTGTTTGTTAGTTTTTCTATCTTTCTTTCTCTCTTTATCTCTTTTTCTCTCTTTCTCTCTCTCTCTTTTTCTCTTTTTCTCTTTTTCTCTTTTTCTCTTTTTCTCTTTTTCTCTCTTTCTCTCTCTCTCTCTCTCTCTCTCTCTCTCTCTCTCTCTCTCTCTCTCTCTCTCTCTCTCTCTCTCTCTCTCTCTCTCTCTCTCTCTCTCTCTTCCTATTTTTTTATCTTTTTTTACGTGTCGTTTCTCATTTCGCTTTCCGACCTTCATTTGTTTGATTCCTGTCTTCCAGCGATCGGCCATTCCGAGCACATTTCCACTTGGGTATTTTTGGCCCATTCTTGCTTCATTCTTGGCCTCGCCTACCTTCCCTCACCCTTGCCCTCTCCTCCTCCCCTCTTCCCCTCCCCATCCCCATCCCTCTTCTTCTCCCTCCCCCTCCCCATCCCCATCCCGATCCCCTCTTCCTACCCATCCCTATCCCCATCCCCCTCCCCTCCTCATCCTCTCTCCTCTTCCCCCTCCCCCTCCCCATCCTCCTCCCCACCTTCCCCTCCCCATCCTTCCCATCCCCCTCCCCCTCCTCCTCCTTCCCTCCTCTTTCCTCTCCCCCTCTCCCCCTCCCCCTTCTTCCCCTCCCCTCCTCCCTTCCCCTCCCCTCCCCCTCCTCCTTCCCCTCCTCCCATCACCCTCCCCCAACCCCCTCCCTTTACCCCTCCCCCTCCCCCTTCTTCCCCCTCCCCTTCCCCTCCCCCTCCCCCCTCCCTTTACCCCCTCCCCCTCATCCCCCCGCTGATGACGTCACCCATTGCCCATTGCCTCACCCGGGCCGCCGTTGGAAAGCTTTTGACCCATTACCAAGTGTCTCATGGGGGGGGGAGGGTGTCCTCGTTTTTCCTGGTTTAATTTACCTGTCGTGTTGCTTCCGATCTTTTCCTGTTGTTTGTTTGTCGTTATCTTTATTTATATTCTTATTTCTCGTCATGTCTGTGTGTATGTGTGTGTGTATGTATGTATGTATGTATGTATGTATGTATGTATGTACGTGTGTCCAGATATATTCATTCATATACATCCGTGTGTATCTGTGTGTATCCGTGAATGCCCACCGATCTGTGCAA
>NW_028234425.1:1837675-1850175 GCF_977035675.1 Penaeus japonicus | reverse complement strand
AAGGGCTCTCCCCGAGGGGATGGAGAGTGAGGGGGGTTTTGTGTGTGTGTGTGTGTGTGTGTGTGTAGGGAGGGGGGACGGGGGGGGGGGCATTGGGGGGCATGGGGGGCGCGGGCACATGGGCATGGGGGGGAGGCATCAGGGAGCATGGCTCATGGGGGGGGGGGGGCTTGGGGGGGCATGTGGAGGCGGCCATGTATAGTGTGTGAGCTTGGTGTTGTGTGTGTTTTGATGTGTGTGTTGGAGGGGGGGGGGGGGGGGGGGTGGGGGGGGGGAGGTATGTATGTGTGAATGTGTATGCGTGTGTGTGTGTTGATGTGTGTGTGTGTATGTGTCTTCATCTTTGTCTTTGACTGTGACCGTATGATCGAAGGTCCCTATATGTACGTCCATGCATGTGCCTGCGTGTGTGCGTCTGACTCAATATGTACGTAGTACTCGTGCGGTTTGAGTACTGTGGGTTGAGTGGAGCTACGTGACGTACGTGCCCGTGAGGGAGTCTGCGTGCGTGAGGTTGAAGTGAGAGTGAGTGCACATTTTTTGCCTCAATCATTTACACCCTGCTCCCCCCCAACCCCCTCTTCCTCCTTTCTCCCCCCCCCCTCCTCCCCCCAACATAGCCTTGGGAATAATCGTATTATATATCTATACATTTTCTCTCTCTATCCGCTTCCTCCGCCTGTTCGTAGCAGTAGTAGTCGACGCAGCTCGGGGGTCGATTTTGGCGGGAGTCGATTTTGGCGGGAGTCGATTTTGGCGGGATAAGTGTCGATGGTGTTGTTGCCACCTTGTTGCTTGTGTGTTGCATATTTTGCTTTGTTTTGTTGTCGTTGCAGTGGTTGTTGTTGTTATTGTTGCTTCTGCTGTTGTTGCTGCTGCTGTTATTGTTGTTGTTGTTGTGGTTGTTGCTACTGTTGCTGCTGTTACGCTTAATCCTTGTGTGTGTGATTGACAGCATCTTTTTCTTCTTTTTCTCGTTTTTGTTATAATATACATCTCAGGTAAAATATAATCCATATGAATCCTTTTTATCGGGGAGGGAGGGATAATATATAAATAGGGATTATCTAAAAGCCAGACAGACAGATAGTATGTCCGCCTCGACCGTGCCGCGCAACTCCCCCAGCTATACATACGCTGAAAGACAAAAAGTACAGACAGGCAGAGCTGTTTTCATAAAAAGAGACAGTGGAAAAAAGCAGACAGGGGGAGGAGAGGGCGGGGCGAGAAAGAGCGAGAGAGAGAGAGAGAGAGAGAGAGAGAGAGAGAGAGAGAGAGAGAGAGAGAGAGAGAGAGAGAGAGAGAGAGAGAGAGAGAGAGAGAGAGAGAGAGAGAGAGAGAGAAGAGGGAGGAGAGAGAGGGAGAGAGATGGGGTGAGGAGAGAGTGATGAGATGAGGGGGGAGAGTTCGAGAGTGGAGAGGGAGAAGGAGGGGGACGAGTGGAGTGTAGAGAGAGAGACGGGGTAGAGGAGGAGGGAAGAGGAGAGGAGGAGGAGGCGAGGAAGAGAAGAGGAGTTGGACGGATAGGATAGGAGACGGGAGACGGTAGTGAGGGAGATGGAGGGGGAGAGCGATGGAGAGGAGAGGAGGAGCGAGAGAGGGGAGATGAGATGGGGAGAGAGAAGGTGGGAGATGAGAGAGAGGAGGAGAGAAACGGAGGGGAGAGAGAGGAGAGAGAGAGAGAGGAGATGAGAGCGAGAGCGAGAGAGAGGGAGATGAAAGAGAGAGAGGAAAGAGAGAGAGAGATGAGAGAGGGAGGAGGAGACGAGAGGAGATGAGAGGTGTGGATGAGGGGGAGATAAGAGAGTGTCAACGAGAGAGAGAAGAGCAGACAGGACAGAGAGAGAGACAGACCCGACAGACAGAGAGACAGAGAGGAGGAGAGAGGACAGACCGACAGACAGAAGAGAGAAAAGAGAGACAATAAAGAGAGAGAGGGGGGAGAGAATTGGGGGAGAGAGAGAAAGAGGGAGAAGAGAGAGAGAGAGAAGGGGGGAGAGAAAGGATGAAGAGAGAGAGATGAGAGTGAGAAGAGGGAGGGAGGAGACAGAGGCGACCAAGCGTGGGAGACGACAGAGGGAAGAGTGGATGAAGTGAGAGAGAGTGTAGGGTAGGAGAATTAGATGAGAGGGGGAGATGGAGGAGGACAGAGAGACAGAGAGCGACCGCTATGACGACCGCCAGCCCCCACACGCACCCGTCCCCCCCCAAATGTACTATATATATGAGAGTCCGCCCAGAGAGATGGGCGGAGAGAGCAGACAGAGAGAGAGAGAGAGAAAAGACAGACAGAGAGAGAAGGAGGATAAAAAGAGAAGAGAGAGAGAGACGATAATATATTAGATTAAATTATTTTTAGACGGGATGATTTGTTAAAGGATAAAGAGAGAGAGAGAGAGAGACAGAGAGAAAGAGAGAGAGAGAGAGAGAGAGAGAGGGAGGGAGAGAGAGAGAACAACAACTCACGTACAAAAAAGCGCCACAATCCTCACATCTCTATTAACCTTCCGTCCTCCGCCCGTGAAGGACCGTGGGCGTAGCGAGGGCGTGCTGGTGGATGGGTGGGGGAGGGGGTGAGTGAAATGAAGGTGTGAAGAGGCGAGGGATGGAAGGGAGTGGGAGGGGGTGAGGAGGGAGGGATGGGTTGGTGGGGGGGGAGGGGGGGAGGGGGGGGGGGAGGGGGTGAGGATGAGGATGGATAGTGCGAGGTCGGGAGGGGAGGTGTTTGTGGGGGAGGGGGTTGAAGAAGATATATGAAGGATGGATAGGCGGAGAGAGAAAAGAGAGTAGGTGGTTGGGTTGTGTGTATGTGAGAGAGAGAGAGAGTGAGAGTGAGAGTGTGCAGCATCCGACCAGATGGCGTTTGGTCACATGCCTGTCTACGTCTCATGCTCATCACCACTCGAGCTGAGACGTGCCCACTGTGTGTGTGACATACTGTGTTAGTGTGTGTGTGTGTGTGTGTGTGTTCTCCTCTCGTCAATATCATGATATACAAACCATGAATAGCACTCCTACCCCCTTCCTCCTAACCCCCCCCCCTCCCCCCGATGAAAAGGACACACAAATCAAACGCAAAATGATATTAAACAACTGAAACTATTGCAAGGATGAGAAACCGACCCTGCCATGCGTCATGCAACAATGCGCCGTCACTCTGGGTGGGTTTTGTGCATGAGAGAGGACAAGTATTGTCTTTCTAATTTGTTTGGTTATCGTCCTCGCAGTATCTGGGAGTGTCTTTGTGTCTGGCGGTTGGTTTGTGTGTCTGTCTGTCTGATTATGTGTTTGTGTGCTTCGGTTTCTCTCTCTCTCTCTCTCTCTCTCTCTCTCTTTATCACTCTCTTCTCTCTTCTCTTCTCTCTCTCTCTCTCTCTCTCTCTCTCTCTCTCTCTCTCTCTCTCTCTCTCTCTCTTCTCTCTCTCTCTCTCTCTCTCTTCCTCTCTCTCTCTCTCTCTCTCTCTCTCTCTCTCTCTCTCTCTCTCTCTCTCTCTCTCTCTCTCTCTCTCTCTCTCTCTCTCTCTCTCTCTCTCTCTCTCGCTCGCTCGCTCTCTCTCTAACTCTCTAAAGAGGGACTGAGATGGAGGTGGGGATAACCTATGTTACCTCGTTCTATTGAGATGTAAATAACCACTTGTCTCAATTAACTTCAAAGTCAAAGTCTCTCTCTCTCTCTCTTTCTCTCTCTCACTCTCTCTCTCTCTATCTATCTATCTATCTATCTATCTGTCTGTCTATCTATATATCTGTCTCTCCTCTCTCTCTCTCTCTCTCTCTCTCTCTCTCTCTCTCTATCTATCTATCTATCTATCTATCTATCTATCTCTATCTATCTATTTATCACTCCTTCTCTCTCCTTCTCTCTCTCTCTCTCTCTCTCTCTCTCTCTCTCTCTCTCTCTCTCTCTCTCTCTCTCTCTCTCTCTCTCTCTCTCTCTCTCTCTCTCTCTCTCTCTCTCGCCCCCCCCCCAACCCGAAGCAACGCATACCAACCTCTGTTTACCAGATTTTCCCACTTGGCGTTTCTCACGATTGCTGGAGCGTCAAGTTACCCCCGAAGTCCTGGTCGGTAAATCCCACGGTTATTTTGTCTCTTTTTACTTCTACATATTTGTCAAAAGTCTCCTCGTAGCTTTGCCTTTAAAGGAAATGATTCGCGAGTTAAGGGGGTTACGTTGCATGACTGCTTATTCGAGTATGTGTAGGTAACTCACAGTTCTTGGATAAGACTTTATTTAGCGTTGAGTGTACCGCGAGTATTCCCGGGAAACGTTCTCGCTCGGGAGAGCCGTGATTGGTCAGCTTCTTCTGACGTCATTGTTCTCCCGCGTCGCGATGGATGACGTCAATACTAGCGAATCCACAATAGTTTCCTTCTCACGTATTCTTTTTTTTTTTCTTCTTCTTCTTCTTCTTATGATACTGAAGAGATGATGTCATGTCCTGGTCGACAGGAAATGAGTATCTCGCCTTTAGGAAAATATTCTTGCTTAATGTTACTGAGTAAAGCCTAGCAATAACAAGAATTATGTTTTTACTTCTCGGTAGGAACAGTGTGTATGATCAAAATGAATGCGCGAAGAAGTATGAGTGGAGAGAGAATGTTAGAGAGAGAGAAAGAGAGGGAAAGAGAGAGAGAGAGGAGGGGGGAGAGAGAGAGAGAGAGAGAGAGGAGGGGGGGAGGGAGAGAGAGAGAGAGAGAGAGAGGGGGAGGAGAGAGGGAGAGAGAGAGAGAGAGAGAGAGAGAGGGAGGGGGGGAGAGAGAGAGAGAGAGAGAGAGAGAGAGAGAGAGAGAGAGAGAGAGAGAGAGAGAGAGAGAGAGAGAGAGAGAGAGAGAGAGAGAATCAGCCTGTGGGTCGAAAGGTTAGTTGGCAGCCTGATCTATGCCCGGGCGGGCGCGGCCAAGAGAGAGAGGAGCAAAAAGTGGCAGTACTGTTAAAACGGACACCGTGCAGTGGTTGCAAGGGGGGGGGGTGGAGGGAGCTGGGTAGAGGGAGAGGAGAGTCTTGCATGATGCTCGTAGGGCGGAGAGAGACGCAGCTGATGAGGGAATGTGAATGGTAGGAGTTCCTGATTAAATGACTGTGTTCGAGCGTGTGTGGGTTTGTCTCGCACGCTCTCGACAGCTCTGCTAAAGAAAGGAGTCGAAGAGGGCTAGGATGCTGTCTATTTTTCGCCTTCTCTTTTCGATGCTCTTGAAGTTATGCAGATCTTCTGTGTAGAAGAAAGTCTCTTCTAATGATACTGATAATAGAAGAGTATTCATGTAGCGTATTTGGCTCCACACAAGCAATCTTATCAAGGGCATATCCTCTGCCACGTATACTTACTCACATCTAATCACGTGATATGGAATAATGGCGTCTAATCCATGAAATGAGGATCGATTTATTCTTTTAAGTCCGTTGTGCCCATATGTCGCTCCGGTCGTCCGAACGACCTCGCGGTGACTTCGCTCGTGGACATCTGACAACGTGGCGAGAGAGATTGCAAATTGAACACATTGTTGCCGCCTCATCCTGTCAATACGTTTGTTTGTACCCCAGGGACCTCCGTTTCTCGTCCCCCACGCCCACCCCGAGCAAGAAATATTAAGTATAGCCTTGTATTGTCTTCCGGCGCCTCAGTAATAAAGTGGTGACCATGACTTGGCCTTAGTGTGACAGACGGCGGAGGGTCCGGACTCGGCCTTGTTGTGGGGCACGCACCTAAAGATGGTTGAGTGTGTGCGTCGTTGCCTTAGATTCGTCTGCATTTATTTAGCGCTATTGAATGCAGAGACTTTCTTACGTCAAGCTTATGTGTTGCAATTAGTCATTTTTGTATGCGTTCACAGTATTTATTTTCTTTAGGTAGAAACTGATGTAGGTGCTTCGCAAAAGAGAGTGATTTAATTGCGGTGTTTGTGTGCATGTGTTGTTTGACCCTCTTCCCGTAAACACAATAGTTGTACCACTAATGACACCACTACTATTACTGCTGCAACAAGTACGAATGATGATGATAGTGACAAAAGTTATTTTTATTATCATGATTATTATTTATTATTATTATTGTCATGATTATTATTGTTGTTGTTGTTGCTATTTATGATATTATTATTATTATCATTATTGTTATTTACCATTATAATGACATTATTGCTATTACCATTCTAATTATGATTATTATTACTATTATTAGTACTGTTATTATTATCATCCTTATTATTTTTATTACTATGATTATTACTGTAACCATTATTATCATTGATATTTCCACTATTATTACTATTATTAGCATTATCATTATTACTACTTTAATGCAATCATTATCATTATTATCAATGGTATTATTAGTAGTAGTAGTACAGATAATATTATTAATATCATAATTAGTAGTAATAGTGATATTATTATTTATATTCATTATCATTATTGCTATTATTATGATAATGATAATGAACACTGAATTTAGAGTTTCCTTACGGCTGGACCTCAGGGTGGAGGGAAATGTTCAATAGATAACAGCATCTCGTAGAGTCAAGTGTTAGTCTAGTTTTCTCAGTCTGTCTGCCTCTCTCTCTCTCTCTCTCTCTCTCTCTCTCTCTCTCTCTCTCTCTCTCTCTCTCTCTCTCTCTCTCTCTCTCTCTCTCTCTCTCTCTCTCTCTCTCTCTCTCTCTCTCTGTTTTCCTTCCCTTCCCTTCTCTTCTCCCATCCCACCCTCCCTTCCTTCCCATAACTCCTTCCCTCTCTTCGCTCCCTCCATTCCCTCCCCTCCCTTTCTTTCTCCCTCCCCTCCATTCCCTCCCCTCCATCCCCACCCCCTCCTCCTTTATCCCTCCTCCCTCCATCCCCACCCCCCCCTACTTCCTCCCTCCCTTCCCTCCTTCCTCCCTCCCTTCCCTCCCCCCTTCCCTCCCTCCCTTCCTCCCCCTCCCTTTACGCCTTAACTTCACCGGTCATTCAAACAACAACGCTAACCTAAACCTTGTCACGAGGACTTGGACTTTATCGCTCTAATCGCTGATAACCTGACCAATGAGGGTGGGGGGGTGAGGGTGAGGGGGTGGGGGTGAGGGTGAGGGGGTGGGGGGTGAGGGTAAGGGTGGGGGTGGGGGTGGGGGTGAGGGTAGGGAGTGGGGATGGGGGTGAGGGGGGTGGGGGTGAGGGTGAGGGGTGGGGTGAGGGTAGGGTGGAGGGGTTGGGGTAGGACTTGGGGGTGAGGGTAAGGGGGTAGGGGTGGGGGTGAGGGTGGAGAGTAAGGGGGTGGGGGTGAGGGTGAGGGGGGGTATCATATCAGTCGATAAGGCGCCCCTCCAGCATCCAATCTCCTGGCTTGTTATCTCCAGGTGAGTGAAATGTGGATTTGGAAGACTTAGGGAATATTGATATGTAGGCGGATGGAGGGGTGGGGGTGGAGGGGTGGGGGTGAAGGGGGAGGAAGGGAAGGGAAGGACACATCCAAAAACACATCCTAAGAGGCACACTCAAGACACATCCAAAGACACACGCAAGACACACGCAAGACATCCAATGACACACTGAATACACATCCAAAGACACATCGGAAGACACATCCAGAGACACACGCAAGACACATCCTATGACACATCGTAAGACACACGCAGGACACATCCAAAGACACATGCGTTAGACAAGGCCAAGGAATCCGACACATCACACCTCATAGGGTCACCACCACAGCCACCACGAAAGGTCACGGCACACGAAAAGGTCATCGAACTTGGAAGGTAGGGGGTAGAGAGGGGGGAGTGGGGGGGGAGGGAGTTAGAAGGAGGGTAGGGAGGGGAGGGGAGCTGGAGGGTGTAAATGAACTATCATTAATAGCATATGATAGTGGGGGGGAGGGAGGGAGGGAGGGAGGGAGGGAGGAGGGGTATCTAGGGGGGGTGGGGGTGGATGGGGGGTGTCGAAGGTGACCTTGGATCGGTGAATTACGAGTGCGTTATTAAACCATTGCTTCCTTGGTGGCAAAATGCGGCTTCGTGGTTGCTGGGAGACCACACCTCACGGCCGGCTGCATGGGGGATTTTTTCCCTTCTCTCTCTCTCTCTCTCTCTCTCTCTCTCTCTCTCTCTCTCTCTCTCTCTCTCTCTCTCTCTCTCTCTCTCTCTCTCTCTCTCTCTCTCTGTATAAACTTATCAAAATCAAATCTCTCTTCCTCAGAGTTCTTTCCTGTTCTCTTTATTCACTTATTTATGCATTTACCTCTCCTGTATCTCTCTCCATCCATCCATTCTGCCCTCTATCCATCTATCCACCCAGCCACTTATCCCTCTATCCCTCCGTGTTGCTCTCTACCCTCTCGCTGTGTGTGCGTGTGTGCGTGCGTACGTGACTCAGGCAGACAACCCTCCCTTGCAAGCAATTAGAAGTCGTTACCCATGATATTGGCTGCTTCGCTCTGCCCACAGTGCAGGGATGTCGCGTGCCTCGAATCAGCGTTGATTGGTGCAAATCACGTTGCTTCATCAACCCAATCTCTTTTCTGTTTTCCTTTGGCGTCTGCCTGCGTTTGTGATTGCATTATCTGGTCGTTATCGGGATCTTCGTTCTTCTCTTCGTTTCTTTTCTGCCTGCCTTCTCTCCTCCTGGCGGTGGTGGCGGAGTGAACGAGAGGGAGTGCGAGCGAGCGAGTGAGCGAGCGAGTGAGCGAGCGAGGGGGAGTCGTGCCCATTTCACACCACCTGCCACAGTGCAGCTGGCAAAGGTCACACGGCCCTTTGAGAGCGAGTCAGTGTCTCTTACCGCGTTGCTGTGGCAGGCTGCGCGCGCTCGTGCATGTGAGTCTCCGAACGCCCTCCTCGCTCCCTCTCCCCCCTACCTACCCCCACGCCCCTTGTCCTGCCTCTTTCGTTCATGGGACGTGCCTCGGCGGCGCCACGTCAGGATTTGTCACGTCGCTGTACTACGGAGTGTCACGGAACGGCGCTCGGGGGACCCCAGTCGCCGACGGAGGGGAAAGAGCCGAGCGCTGAGACGTCTGCGTTCGCGCCGAGACACGCACGCTCACAAACCCGCGGCCTTTCTCTCGTCGCGCGGAGGTGATCTGTTGAACGAAAAAGGAACATGAATGAACTTGATAAACGCAAAAGGAAAAGGACAGGGAAGCATTGTCCTCGAGGCCTGCTAGCCTGACCTACCCAACGCCCTGTAGAGTGGTCCGGCCTGGATGGACAGATTTCTTCAGGAACGTAAGTGGGTTCCTCCGCGAGAGAGAGAGAGAGAGAGAGAGAGAGAGAGAGAGAGAGAGAGGAGAGGAGAGAGAGGGGGGGGGGGTAGGAGGGAGGGAGGGAGGAGGGGTAACTAGGGGGGTGGGGGTGGGGGTGGGGGGTGTCGAAGGTGACCTTGGATCGGTGAATTACGAGTGCGTTATTAAACCATTGCTTCCTTGGTGGCAAAATGCGGCTTCGTGGTTGCTGGGAGACCACACCTCACGGCCGGCTGCATGGGGGATTTTTTCCCTTCTCTCTCTCTCTCTCTCTCTCTCTCTCTCTCTCTCTCTCTCTCTCTCTCGTTCTTGCTCTCTCTCCCTCCCCCCTACCTACCCCCACGCCCCTTGTCCTGCCTCTTTCGTTCATGGGACGTGCCTCGGCGGCGCCACGTCAGGATTTGTCACGTCGCTGTACTACGGAGTGTCACGGAACGGCGCTCGGGGGACCCCAGTCGCCGACGGAGGGGAAAGAGCCGAGCGCTGAGACGTCTGCGTTCGCGCCGAGACACGCACGCTCACAAACCCGCGGCCTTTCTCTCGTCGCGCGGAGGTGATCTGTTGAACGAAAAAGGAACATGAATGAACTTGATAAACGCAAAAGGAAAAGGACAGGGAAGCATTGTCCTCGAGGCCTGCTAGCCTGACCTACCCCCACGCCCCTTGTCCTGCCTCTTTCGTTCATGGGACGTGCCTCGGCGGCGCCACGTCAGGATTTGTCACGTCGCTGTACTACGGAGTGTCACGGAACGGCGCTCGGGGGACCCCAGTCGCCGACGGAGGGGAAAGAGCCGAGCGCTGAGACGTCTGCGTTCGCGCCGAGACACGCACGCTCACAAACCCGCGGCCTTTCTCTCGTCGCGCGGAGGTGATCTGTTGAACGAAAAAGGAACATGAATGAACTTGATAAACGCAAAAGGAAAAGGACAGGGAAGCATTGTCCTCGAGGCCTGCTAGCCTGACCTACCCCCACGCCCCTTGTCCTGCCTCTTTCGTTCATGGGACGTGCCTCGGCGGCGCCACGTCAGGATTTGTCACGTCGCTGTACTACGGAGTGTCACGGAACGGCGCTCGGGGGACCCCAGTCGCCGACGGAGGGGAAAGAGCCGAGCGCTGAGACGTCTGCGTTCGCGCCGAGACACGCACGCTCACAAACCCGCGGCCTTTCTCTCGTCGCGCGGAGGTGATCTGTTGAACGAAAAAGGAACATGAATGAACTTGATAAACGCAAAAGGAAAAGGACAGGGAAGCATTGTCCTCGAGGCCTGCTAGCCTGACCTACCCAACGCCCTGTAGAGTGGTCCGGCCTGGATGGACAGATTTCTTCAGGAACGTAAGTGGGTTCCTCCGAGAGAGAGAGAGAGAGAGAGAGAGAGAGAGAGAGAGAGAGAGAGAGAGAGAGAGAGAGAGAGAGAGAGAGAGAGAGAGAGAGAGAGAGAGAGAGAGAGAGAGAGAGAGAGAGAGAGAGGAGAGAAAGAGAGAGGAGAGAGAGAGAGCGAGAGAGAGAGAGAGAGAAAAGCAGAGAGAGAGAAGAGAGAGAGAGAGAGCGGGAGAAAGAGAGAGAGGGGGGGGGGGTAGGGACGGAAGGAGGGAGAGAGAAAGACAGAAATAGAGTGAGATAGAAAGAAAAAGAGGGAGAAGGAGAGAAAGAGGGATAGACAGAACAGACAGACAGACAAAGCGAGAATACAACAAAAAATAAACCGTCTTTACAAACGATTTTCACTTTTTTCTTCTTCTTCTTCTACTTCTCCTCCTTCGGCATTCTTTGATTTAATATTCGTCGGTCAGTCTCGGAAATCATAAATAGTAGCGGTCAAGGTTTTATTGCTCTTTGCTTTGAGTCACCGAGCATAATATCTTTATGGAAGTTTTCGTTCCCGCGGTGTGCTTTGGCGGTTCGAGGCTCGCCGTGTGTGTGTGTGTGTGCGTGTGTGTTTGTGTGTGTTTGTGTGTGTATGTGTGTGTGTGTGTGTGTGTGTGTTTGAGTGTGTGTGTGAGTGTGTCTGTGTGTGTGTGTGTATGTGTTTTAATAACCCCATTTCCTCCTCTACGATGTTATAAAATCATAGTCCTTTTACGTTATAACCCAGCAGTCTCTGCATACACCCACGCATCCCCAAACCCAAGCAAAGCAAAGGTGCAACCGCCTGCAATTTACCGATTACGTGAGCCATCGGCCGGCAAGCTGTGCGTGCGGAGGCGGTAATGACACAGCGGTGGTTACGAAGCCACATGCGCGCACGCACTCACGCATGCGCCGTCCGTCGACATGGGAGGCCGTTGGAATGGCCGGTGAGGGTGGCTGGCCGAAGAAGGGAGTCCTTGAGGCGCCTCGTGTGGAGGGTGTTGCTAGCAATGCCGATGTTGCTAATTCTCTTGTTGTTGTTTTTCGTTATGGTTATGGTTATACTACATCTTGTTATGTTTTTTTATTGCTGGTGTTGTCGTTGTTGTTATTGATGTTTATTTTTTTAAATTGTTGTTGATAACTATTACTTTTTATCATGATTGTTAGTTTTGTTATCATCTTTGTTATTAGCATTGTTATTATTATTATTATTATTATCATTATTAGTATCACATCAGTTTTATTATTATTATCATTAGCATTATTATTTTTATAATTAGTAGTAGCAGTATTATCATTATTGCAACTACTACTACTATATGTTGTTGTTGCTATTGCAATTGCTTGCATGGTTATCATCCTCTTCCTCTCCTCCTCCTCCTCCTCCTCCTCCTCCTCCTCCTCCTCCTCCTCCTCCTCCTCCTCCTCCTCCTCCTCCTCCTCCTCCTCCTCCTCCTCCTCCTCCTCCTCCTCCTCCTCCTCCTCCTCCTCCTCCTCCTCCTCCTCCTCCTCCTCCTCCTCCTCCTCCTCCTCCTCCTCCTCCTCCTCCTCCTCCTCCTCCTCCTCCTCCTCCTCCTCCTCCTCCTCCTCCTCCTCCTCCTCCTCCTCCTCCTCCTCCTCCTCCTCCTCCTCCTCCTCCTCCTCCTCCTCCTCCTCCTCCTCCTCCTCCTCCTCCTCCTCCTCCTCCTCCTCCTCCTCCTCCTCCTCCTCCTCCTCCTCCTCCTCCTCCTCCTCCTCCTCCTCCTCCTCCTCCTCCTCCTCCTCCTCCTCCTCCTCCTCCTCCTCCTCCTCCTCCTCCTCCTCCTCCTCCTCCTCCTCCTCCTCCTCCTCCTCCTCCTCCTCCTCCTCCTCCTCCTCCTCCTCCTCCTCCTCCTCCTCCTCCTCCTCCTCCTCCTCCTCCTCCTCCTCCTCCTCCTCCTCCTCCTCCTCCTCCTCCT
>NW_028234425.1:1825175-1830175 GCF_977035675.1 Penaeus japonicus | reverse complement strand
TAGAGGAGAGAGAGAGAGTGAGAGTGAGAGAGAGAGAGAGAGAGAAAATAGTGTAGAGTTTACAAACATACGGCGGTTCTACACTGATTTTTTCTTGGGATTATTTCTGGTAGGTTTTGGAAAAGGCTTGTGTTTAGATGCTGTTCTAGGGGGTTTGTGGTATATCAGTGGTCATTATAATCTTTATTATTAATGCTAGCATTGGTACTGATATGCGGACAGGGAGCCACACTCTCCATAAGATGATATACGAAACAACAGTTTAGAAACTTCCATGGATTTTATCTGCAGGTTTATTCTGAAAATGAAATCCGATTTTCATGAAACTTTTGACTGTGCACCGAAGGGTTTGTTACTTGGATTACCATCATTATAATTACTCGCATAACGTAATTATTCTTATTACAGAAATTACTTTCATCATATTGCTGATAGCATTACACTTCTGCGACGATAACTACCAAACATTCTATCATCAATATCACTGTTCTAATCTGACCCACAGCATCATAATTTATCCCATACCTCTGCCACCACCACCCACAATAAATCCCAGAAGTTCTCATACCAAAAGGTTACCTCTTAAGTTAGGTTCAAGTCTCATAGCCACAAGGTTCGCTCCCCAAACCATTGATTCCGAAATGTCCAATTCTACCCTTCCGTGCCCTTCTAAACTCCTTCTTCCTCCCCTTCTGCAGGAGCAAGGATGCCGTCCATTGGCACGGGTAGCGTCGACCTGCGATCCATCTTGGGGAGTATTCTGAATGTGGTCAAGAGCAGAGCCAATCAGATCTGCGCCGCCACTTGCGATGGGCTCGTCCTCAGAATGCACTACAGGTGGACCTTCTGCATCATGCTCGGAGGGTTCCTCACCGTCTGGTACTCGTGGTGAGTAGGAGGAGCTCCGTTTGTCTTGGCTCTGTGTGTGTGTGTGTGTGTGTTTGTGTGTTTTTGTGTGTTTTTGTGTGTTTGTGTGTGTGTTTTTGTGTGTGTGTGTGCATGTGTGCATATATATATATATATGTATGTATGTATGTATGTATGTATGTATGTATATATATATATATATATATATATATATATATATATATATATATATATATATATATATAGATAGATAGATAGATATTTACACACACACACACCTTTATCAGTGCTTTACTACATGATTTTTTAAATTATCTGTTATCAGTCAAATGAGATGTGTAAGATTACTTCCCGTGGTCTTATCTGAGGAAAATATTATTGAATCAGTTATATTGTTAGATAAATACAGTTAACAGTTGATCCATGTCATTAAAGGCTCAGTAGCATTAGAAATGAATAAGCGAGACACGCCTTACAACTACTTCCATCCCCGCAGGTACTATCGTGACGTCATAACGTGCGTGTCGCACTTCAACGCCGAGACTCAAGTCCGACTCGACTACATCAACATCTGCCTCTCGTACCCGTACGTGCAGGAGGAGGAGGGGGAGAGGCGCTACCTGCTCTTCTACCGCTGGATCTCGTGGTCGCTGCTGGTGCTGGCCGGCATCTACTACATCCCGCGGAAGGTTTCCAAGAGCTTCGACAACGCCCGCTGCAAGAAGCTGCTGGAGGACCTCGCCGCGAACGCCCACCGCTACGACCAGGCGGAGCGCGAGCTGGTGGAGAGGGCCGCCCGCTACATCCTCTTCAACCTGAAGACGCACAACGGCCTCTACTGGAAGTTCTTCTCGGTCAACCTGTTGGCGCTCGTGGTCGACGTCTTCGCCATGCAGTACCTGGACTTCATCCTGCAGGGCCGCTTCATCCAGTACGGCTTCATGGCCTACCCGTTCGACAGGGACCCCCAGCACTTCACCGACTACATGTCCCAGACGTTCCCGCCCTTCGCGCTGTGCGAGCTCTCCACCGAGAACCAGCTGGTGAACAAGCGAACGGAGGTTTTCGGTTGCCACCTCACCATCATGGAGCTCTACGAGAAGCTCTTCCTCGGCCTGTGGCTGTGGCTCATCCTGCTGGCCTTCATCACCTGCTGCTACATCATCTTCCTGTTCGCCATGTGGCTGCCATGCATGCGCGTGTACCTGCTGCGCACCGCCAAGCCCGCCCACGCCAACGACAACGTGCGCGGGATGGTGTCCAAGGTCTGCAAGAACTGCAAGATCGGCGACATCTACCTGCTGTACAGGATCAAGGGCCACCTGAGCCACGCCCGCTTCTACGAGCTCATGACGCGGCTGTCGGATCCCAACCTCTTCAACAAGCAGGTGGCGGGCAACCCGGCCACGGCTGCGCCCGACGCCAAGGACAAGATGCCGCCCAACAAGCAGCCGGACACGCTCAGGAACCGCCGCCCCAACGTGCCGCAGGACCCGCCCATCAATCCCGACTACCTCCACCAGCTGCTCACCAACCCGGAGATGATGTCTCGGAACCCGCAGCATCCCGACCAGAGGACGCCGCTTCTCAAGAAAAATACCAGCATCCTCATCGAATAGTCAGTCGCGTGGCCCTAGAGCTACGCCCGAAATTCCTATTTAAAGCTGCCATAGGACGAGGTGCTGCCCGAGGCGCTGCCCGAGGCTGGTCTTCGCTCCTGGTCAAGGACTTTCTATCTCCTGGTCCCTGAGGCGCCCATGGAGAGCCCCACCGAGACGCGCTCCTTCAAGGCCGCGAAGAGGCTTCTCTTGGAGAATCTGGAGCTGGGAACGATCGAGCTAAGGCGGGCGGGCGTGAGTCAGCGCCGGCGGGGACGCCCTCCTCGCCGCCGCGCCGAACAAACGCTCTTGAAAAGAGCGACGGTCGCCGACGACCTTAAAACGGACGCTTCACCGCCGGGCCACGCGACGTCCTCGACTGCGGCGCTCGGGGCTCCTTCGCAAACCCTGAGGGCGCGGCGCGACCCTAGAGGCGCCGGCGCCCCGGACGCTCTCGCGCGACCGAGGGGGCCACGACGCATCTCGCGCCTCGCCACGACAGGGCGGCGTCGGGCGCCCTCGGGACCCTCGCCCGAGACGACGACGTAAACCTCGGCCGAAGGTGAAGAGAAAGAACGAGCCAGTGTGACAGAGACGAGAACACAAAGTGCCTTAGCTGAATTCTGTGTCAATTCCATTACTATTTTTTTCTTCTTTTTTTAGTTAGTATTCAACTGTTATTACCGTAGTTTTTAATAACGTTTATTTATTACAAGTGACTGAACCAGAGGTGCTAGAGTCAGCGTGAAGTGATTTAGAGAAAAAAAAAAGGAAAATGAAAATAGTGTGCAGTGCGGGACGCCCCTCTCCTCAAGGGCGCCACGACGCACGTTCCCAGGCATTAGCAACGGCACGACAGACTTCTGCGCCGTCGACAGATTTTCCAATCTACATTTTTATGTATTGATATACACTTCCATTTTTATATATGTATAAACTAACGGATTCTTCGATGATGATAGGGAGAAGAGATCTCCTTTGCTCATATATTTTTTTTTTCCACTGTAGTACCGACAGGATTTCATGTTGAAAGACGCAGGATCGCCTCTCACCTCTCTTCGCTTTGTTTAGACTCGGAGGAAAAGGGAAGGTCGAGAGAGAGAGACGCGAGAGGCGGGGAATTCAGGAACACACTTCTTAGGAAGAAGGATGGAAGTCACTGTAGCTTTCTCTCTTATCTCCTTATCGCCAGTCTTATCGCGCATTTCACCTGGCTGGCGATCTGTGGGCTCGGTTGTCTCACGATCACATGCATACGCTCACACACGCGTATATGCCTATAGACTCAAACATAGATACTTACACCTACGCACATGTACATGCATATGCGCTTACACATACAGATACACACACACACACACACACACACACACACACACACACACACACACACACACACACACACACACACACACACACACACACACACACACACACACACACACACACACACAATCGCTCTCAACGAATCCCAACTTCTCCAAAAAAAAAAAGAAAAAAAAAATGAAAAAAAAAATTAGTAAGTCTTTTCAAGATAGAAAACAGAACTCATAATCCATAAAAGACAATTCATTTCTGCTCTGGCTATGGGACCAATTCCATATCTTTTTTTTATATATATATATAACTTTTTGTCCGCTTTTTACTTAGACTGAAAGGCATCTCAAGTCTGGATCGAAATGACTCTACACGCTCCTGTAAGAGAGAGAGAGAGAGAGAGGACCGTATTCCTAAAGTTCTCCGTTCTTTTTTCATTCCCTTTCAATTATATTACAACTGTGATATTTCTCTAGGATTAAGTAATCTCCTTTTTTTTTGTCGATACGCAACTGGGGATGGAAATAAGGTGTAATTATTCCTCATATTTTGACATTTTCCTCCCTTATTGCTGCCATATGTTAAATTAATGGAGTGTGCATGCATGTTTGTATTATTTTTTTTTTCTCTCATTTTTTTATATATATATATTTGGAATCTAAGTGTTGTTTTTTTCATGTGTTCTTTGTACGATCTTTTGAATAATATGAGAATTGATTTGTTTGTTTTATTGGTTTGTGGTTCCCGTTTTCTGTTGATTTTTTTAAAATGGATTCGTAACTGTTTTTTTCCTTTTTTATTTGCATTGTATTTATTTGTTTGAGAAAATGGCAAAATAGATCATTCACAATATAGTTCACAATCATTTACATGAATTGATTTCAAATATGATAAAGGGAGGTGGATGTACTTGCGATAGATGGCTTTTAAAAACAAAGTATTGATACATAAGGAAAACACTGATGGATACCACTTTTTGAGATTAAAATATATAATAAATGAAATGAATAAATAAAGATAAATAAAAGAAAATAACAAGATATGATAATAGTAATAATAGTGATGATAAAAACAACAATAATATTAATATAATTAATAATGATTATAATTATTCCAAGGTTGGTGATAATGATAATGAGAGTTAACAATCATGATAATGATAATGATGATAGTAAGGACAATAATTTCAACAAATGTTATAATGATTATTATGACGAG
>NW_028234425.1:1810175-1817675 GCF_977035675.1 Penaeus japonicus | reverse complement strand
GTGTGGAGGATGATAACTTCAATCATGTAAACGTTTAATAAAATTTCTAAATCGTTATTTGAACAAATCAGGAGATTTTTCGTTTTTCGTTTTTCTTTTTCTTATTAATTTTGTTCATTTCTTTGATTTTGAAGTTTTGGTTTTATTTGAATGTATACCAGGTCATGTTTTAATTAGGTACTATGTATTAGCTTTGGAAATTAGTGTACAGAGCGAAAGAAAACTTGTATCACAATCAAACCAAATGATGCTACATGGATAAAGATATAATATATAATATTTGCAAAGTCTCGCTGATTATCCCTTAATGATATCATTAGCGTAAATCTTGTATCATATTTATATTGCCTGCGTGCTATCCAAACCCATGTGCAACTTGCTGTGATATGGATGGTAGGCCTACCATTTAAAATCCAACTTGACAATGGTGAAGTACCAAGCGATTGCTGTGGCCTCCGCACTGTGCTCTCCGGAAAAGACCAACAACCTTCCCGGCATGTATTCTGGCAAAATAGAACTTGAATTAGTTACTTCAGATAGTCTACAATATAGCTCTCTAGAATATAAGTGAGGGATGTCAGCCTTGCCAGACCACAGTCGTGCGCAGAGTACTTGACAATCAGTGCATAGGCCAGAGGCAGGCATTTTGGTACGTCTTGCCGAAATATGTTGCGGAAGGTTGTTGGCGTGTATTGTGGTACCGTCAGGCAGAGAGGAGACAGTAATCAGTAAGTAGGTGAGGGGCAGACACCTATTATTGTTTATATCATTTTATTGAGAGAATCAATGTGTTTATATGATTTTCAATTTGTGCATATTAGAAATATGTAGTTCTCAAATTATGGAGAAAAAAAAATTGTTTTTATTTTATCTAATGATTTTTGTTTTACTTAGGCAATTTCCTCTAATAGAACTGGTAATTTACTGGATATAGTTATTGTTCGTTATATTTTTCTAAGTTATACTTTGTGATAATGTAAAGAAAAAAGGCAGATTGTGGAGAACAGGGGTGAGTAGTAGAGGATGAGAAGAATCCATTGTTACCATTATTTTGTTTTTAACCAAATACCACATTTTCTTACAATGAATTTTAATTGTTTTTTCAATATCATCTCTGATCAAAGGTGAATGTATAAAACAATACTCTTATGCTTGAAGATGATGATAAGGATTGAGAGTTCTTCAAATGATTAAAGTGAGCTTAAGTCCCTTACCTTTTCTTTTCTCTTTTATTTCCAGACGTTCTCCAAGAACAACAAGATGTTAAGCCATATTGGCTACCGCATGAAGGTCACCATGCAAGACAGTAGGACCTTCATCGGCATCTTCAAAGGTTTGTTATTAACCCATTAGCAGCGGATGGCATGATTTGCTGCAAAGGCAGAGTCGTTCATAGACACAGATGGCACCATGCCAGACATGTAAACCAGCCATCCTACTGCACAAATATTTATTTAATACCGTGACCAATGGGTTAATGTGCTTTAACAGTATTTTTCCCTTGTGGAGAAAGGTATGAATGAGACTGGATAACTTCACAGCACATGAGATCTATTTGATGCATTTCAAATTACAGAAATACATGTTTTGGTGAGATTATGAATTAGATGTATGTAAATCTGGTAGATGTCCCTGCTTTGTTTTCTAATATGACCATCATGTTGAAAGTCCTGTGGTGACTAACGTTAACCCACTGTTCACTGACCCTGGTCATCCTGTTTCGCTGTTATAAACTATTACACTTGCAGCAAGGAATGTTATATATGGAGCTGCCAGGGTTGTGTGGGTGCAGGTGGCCTCTTGTTTATTTTCAAGTCTGCTAAACGTTATAAAAAGGCAGAAGTCTTTGCCCTAAAAGCAGAAACTAGCCGTCCAGTGTGAAAATAGGAGCTTTTATAAGAAACAAAAGGCCGCCCACAAACATCCCTGACCGCAGTGACTATGACGTTCCTAGCCATTTTCACTCCATGGCCTTCGCTGTTGTTGCATCCCGAGTCGCACTGTTTAGACTTTGTCCTTACACCTTTTATGAAGTTATTGGAACGATTACCACACCCTTCATCTGGGAGATGGTTGGCAAGGCAAGTGTTCAAAAATGTAAGTGTTACTGCATCGTCATTGTCTTTCGTACCTTACGATGGTCATATCAGTTGACCATGGCAATGGCAAAGTACAAGGTTTACGGCTGTGAACGCAATAAAGCTTATGACAGCGAAACAGGACGTTGATTCAGCACCAAGATCAGAGAACATCAAGTTGACATCAGTCGCTGCAGGACTTCCAACATTCAGTTCAGTTCAGACAGATTTCGCTTACGCTTCGACGTGGCTGGCTATATTGCTGCAGCGCGGCCGGCCTCTGCCAGCTATGAGTGCTGACTCATCTTATCTAATCTTTTCAACATCATTTTGGTACAGGTAGAGAAGGCAGGACATCCACCAGATTGAAAGCAAGAGAGTCATTTATGAAAAATTATGTAAACAAAAAAGAAATATAATGGAAGCTGCAAACATCAACACAAAGGAGAACATGAACACATCTTCAAATAATCCAATGTCACAGCAATGTGAATTAAGCAGAAACCAGGTTACAGGTCACAAACAACAGATGAATCTTCAGCTCCTATTTGATGTATAGATTTGATTTGCAATTTCACCAAAACATTTATTTTGTGTCAAATATAAGTCATGCACTTACGAGTTATTCAGTCTCACTCATACATTTTTCCACATTTGTTGAAATGAACTTCATTCACTTGAGTTCCCATCCCTTGTCTCACACTGATACAAGATATCTACCTGAATCTGCTTAACTTCCTTTGCTTATGTTGTCAGTGATTAAATTTTGATTTTTATTAATTCTCTAATAGTTCAATTTACTTTACAGAAATCTCACTAATTTTCTTGTGTATTGAGCCCATTTGTATCTTTATTCCTTGATCTCCTCCTCTTCCCCTTTACTACTCAATCTGGGCTTTCTTCCTTCTTCCCAAGATATCCTTCACGGCTAACTGAACCTCTTCCTTCCAGCCTTTGACAAGCACATGAACGTCATCCTTGCCGACTGTGAGGAGTTCCGCTGTGTGCGTGGAAAGAAGAACAAGGAGGAGAAGCAGGAAAAGAGAACGATGGGCTTAGTACTCCTGCGAGGAGAGACTATCGTCACCATGACCCTGGAAGGACCCCCTCCCTCTGAGGTAGGTGTTTGGATGGGTTCTTAGAGCACTGTCTTATTGGAACGCAATAGAGGTCCTCGTAGAAGTGTACGGGAGTAAATAAGGTTTCTTTGAAATAAATTGTGCCTCATAAAGATGCACAATTCAGCATATTGATAAGTTATTCAGGAAGAGATGTGTAGACTCCAGAGGATTTCAGTAATTTAATCCATTTCCTTCGGGTGTCATGACATAAATTACAACCCCGCTTAGGCCTAAAGGACAGGCGTCATTGTATGCATCCATAGCGTAGAAGGACATCAGAAATTGTTTATTGCTGAGGCACATCACAATCATATTATTTTATGGCTATAATGGCACTAGTTTTAAAGCTATAGTCAGCATAAACCCTTGTAAAGTCTTTATGAGAAAATGCCCATGAGGAAAGTGTTGCAGCCTGTAGCACAGAGAAATCATTTTCCCATCCTTTTAACTTTTAGCTCGTGCTTGCACCATCAGGAATTTCTGCCCATCCTGATGGCCAGTTATCTAGGTCCCATCTACAATTAGTCATTTGACAAGGTTCAAATATAGGTACTGATCATTTTAACCCTCTCTGGACGGGTGCCGTCATACGGCGGTTTATTTAATTGATTTAGGCCTATGCGTTCGAGAGCCCTGACATTGTAACACGCAAGGCTGGAATGCCCCCGGCATGAGTGGGTTAAGATATTAGTGAACATTAGCTATCTATGGCTCCTTGAGTCTTGTGAATACAAGTGGCACATATGCCATTTTCCTCTTATCCTGATAACAACTTCACCTCATGATGTGATATTCAGTATAGGTGAGACTGTACCAGTGGACAAATTTATATGAACTGATTATAAATATCATTACACATTAAAGGAGGTTTAAAAAGTGTTTCCATCAGTTCAATGCAATATAATCTGGAGAGAGTTTTCTCTCTCTCTCTCTCTCTCTCTCTCTCTCTCAGAGTTATAAGTTTGAAAATCATGGCACCATTCATATCCCCCTGTAGGATCTCCTTACTTTAAACATTTACATACAGTAAGGAGTCGTTGAACCAGTTTGAAATATAACAATAAAGGTAAAACCAGGAAGACAAATGTGCTTAACATTTTCACCCTATTGCTTCTTCAGGGCAAGAAGTCCTAAAGTCCGAAAGAAGCAGTTGAGTGTGAAAAGGTTTTCACCATATTTGTGCATTTTCCTTCTTCTCCTTTCTTTGTTTTATTTATGGTTTTATTTATTTATTAACAGGAATCGCACTTTTCAACCAAACAAACTCTTCTGAAGTTCCCCACACCCTTTTTCACTCTTGGCATCAGAATAGAAACTTAGCCGCAACTGGAAGAGTAATAGAATAAGGTTGATAGAATATCCAGACTGGCTTTATTCCAAGTGACTAGATGATATGATAGTTGATACAATGGCAGAAACAATTTGGGAAATTGAATAAATTCTCTATTTTATGCCATTAAATAGAATGTTGAAGAATAAAACACACACACCACTTCTAAGATGCCTCCATAGGAAGTGCAGTGATTTCCCATATTACATTTAACCTATTACGTGCATCTTGCCATTGTATTGTTATTGGACAGGAAATGCGTGTGAAACAATGGCAATGACAGAACCTTTAATTGACACTTGTCAGTCATCCCACTTTCGAGGTTATTGTATATTATGCTTGTAAAGGTGTTGCGATTAGATTTGTAATTTATAGTATAGTTTTCTCTCTCTCTCTCTCTCTCTCTCTCTTTTTCTTTGGTGATTTTTTACTTAGTTATTTTTTATCATATTTTGTAATGATTTGATATGAATATAGTAAGTTTTTGCACACGAATTAAAAATTTAGTTAAGAGTTACCCCTTAGATATATTGATCAACTGTATACTTTTTTTTCTGATTATTTCCATCATTTTTCAATAGTAATATTTTGAGATGGTAGTGTTGATGCTCATGCAATTATCTATATTTCTAGCATTTCACTCCAGCCATTTGAACTACGTCTATTTCTCCTTTTTAGGATGGCCCCCGTGTCAACCTCCCTGGCTCTGCCCCCGGCCCAGGCGTTGGCCGCCCAGCTGGCCGTGGCATGCCTGGCCCAGGAGGCGCAGGACTGCAGGGTCCCGTGCGAGGCGTCGGAGGACCCTCACAGCAGATGATGCAGCCAGCGGCACGTGCCGGCCCACAGCTCAACATGCCCCCAAGAGGACCCCCCGGTGGCATGCCTCCTCACATGATGGGTGGTATGCCCCCACACATGGGTCGTGGTGGCCCCATGGGACCCCCAAGCGGACCTATGATGAGAGGAGGTAATGGGACTTGGAAAAATGGCTTTCTTGAAAACATTTGTCTTGAGGGTTTTCCTTATCCCCAGAAGGACAAAATATAGCATTTGTCATTCTCAGATAGGAACGAATGTGTCATAACAGAGGGTGGGGGGAGGGTATCCGGATTATCTCCATTAGAAATCTCAAAAGAAGAACTGTTTGAGCTGGAAAAAAAATTGTGCATTAATTCAGAATAACAGAAATCTGTATTCTTGTAATGTGTGTACACGTAATTTTGAACTTTGCCTTCCTACGCGGGGTTGGCTTGTTCACCACTTGCAGGAATTCGGCTTTTCATTGAAGAATTGTGTTATAGGTCTACCATTTTAGGGACTATAAGAGTTAATTATAGCAATGAACCATTGGACCAACAGTTTTCTGTTCCCTAGGTTGACATAAGTCCATATCATCAGGTATGCCAATTCTGCCTTGATTCGATTTTATTTTTTCAGTGTTTTCAAACTGAAACCTATTCAGTGGAATCTGTGCTTCATAGAAGTCACCCTAGACCAGTGGTTTTCAAACTATTTAGTATGAGGGCACACTAAGAAATGACTAATATTTTGGCGGCACACCTGCCCTTTGATACATATATATAGATAGATAGATAGATAAATATATATAGATATACATATACATATAGATTTACATATATATATACATATACATATATATACATATACATATACATATATATACATATACATATAAATATATATACATATACATATAGATAGATAGATATATATATACATATACATATATAGATATATATATTATATAATATATATATATATATATTATATAATATATATATATATATATATATATATATAGATATATAGATATATAGATATATAGATATATATATATAGTTTTAGACTTATCAGTTCCTTTTAAAATACTACTTGTAAATTTCATTATTTGAGGAATTCTCAAAACCAAGCAAAATTATATTATTTTTGCGGCACACGCTTTGGGAATCACTGCTTTAGAGTGACTAGTACTTGAACTAAACAAGTCTTAACATGAAAATTTTTTGAGCTCTTGTCTTCGTCGATTATCCTCCAGATGAAGGACGTGGCAGTCTCTCCAATAGTATTTCATAAAATGTGTATACACAATGCGAAGATCATGGAGCAAAGATGACAAGGGATACGGCTGTATGTCACATGTATCTTTGTTCTTTCTTTCCTCTGCATTTACATGCATTGGTGAAGGCTGTGTCCTTGTCTTCTTCTTTCTTCTTCTTCTTCTTTCTTTTTTCTTCTTTCTTCTTTCTTTTTCTTCTCTCTTTTTCTTTTTCTTCTTTCTTTTTCTTCTTCCTTTTTCTTCTTCCTTTTTCTTCTTTCTTCTTCTTCTTCTTTATTAGACATCCCAGTGGAAACCACCACTACAACCTTTGCTAAAAGATGCATATTTGCATACAGCAATCACCCACGCAATCCAGCTAGAGTACTTCAAAGATTGGTTTCAAACTAGAAGAGTTTGCAGAGTGAGACTTTGGCACGAGACCTCTTGCACACACTCAGCATCCATTTTCGGTGTAATTATTGAGCACTCATAAGAAGAGTTTGTAAATGATCAAGAAAAGTCTGATTACAAATTGCTATCAAAATAGAGTGATTTAGGTTGCCTGATTAGTTATGATAATAAGTACTGGTGCATATGTGTTCTTTCTACTTAGACTAATGAATTCCATTTCAGGCAAGTTATTTGGTGAATTCCATCCATTTGCCATAATTGTAAAAATAAGTGGCCTTAGGAACAAATACTACCACTAGTACATATATGTTATTAAGAGATGGAGGTCAGGTGCAGTATTTATATTGGTGCCATAAGAAATTTAATTTGTTTTATGAATACTAGAAAAATCAATTGTTAATTAAGGCAAGTAAACATAAGATAAGTACAAAGATCAGAAGAAGTGGGCAGAATGAAATATTAGGCTTTGGTAAAAATTGCAAAAAAAAAAAAAAAAAAATT
>NW_028234425.1:1790175-1800175 GCF_977035675.1 Penaeus japonicus | reverse complement strand
CATCACGAGCACACACACTAACCCACACACACTACACAAACACCACACACCACACACACACAACCCACACCACACACACACACACTCACACTCACACACACACCCAACCCACACACACTCAAACACACATACTCAAACACGTACACACACACACACACATCCCAACACACACGACACACCCACGACACACACACACACACACTTCACACCGCCACACTCACACACGTACACACCACACACACACACACACACCAACCCACACACACACACACACAAACCACACCAAACACACACTCAAACACACAACCCACACACACCCTCACACACACACACACACACTCACACACACTCACACACACACACACCACACACACACAACCCCCACACTCCCACACAAACACAACCCCACACACACCCACAGCACTCACACAC
Organism: Penaeus japonicus; assembly: GCF_977035675.1. Classification (NCBI taxonomy): domain Eukaryota; kingdom Metazoa; phylum Arthropoda; class Malacostraca; order Decapoda; family Penaeidae; genus Penaeus; species Penaeus japonicus. The sequence goes on along the minus strand of NW_028234425.1, from coordinate 1,799,743 downwards.
ACACAACAAAACTCACACCACACTCACTCACACACACAACCCACACAAACACTCACAGACACACACACACAAACGCACACCAGGAACCCACACATCGACTCACACACACTCACATCACTCACACTCACACTCTACCCACATGCACAAACAGCACACACACACACACACAAACACGACCCACACACAACCCACACACCACACACTCACTCACACCACAGATACACAACTCAACCCACACACCTACCTACACACACACAAACTCACACACACGCACACATCCACACAAAACAAACACACACACACACAAACACACACGCAAACACACATACACACACACACACACACACACACACACACACACACACACACACACACATCCACACACACAAACACATCTAACCCCCAACCCTACACACACAAACACACACACACACACACACACACACACACACACGACGACCACTCACACTCAACCAACACACACACACACACACACACACCACACACACACACACACACACACACACACCCGAAACCACACACACACACACACACGCACACACACACAACCCACAGCACACACCACACGACACAACTCACACAGCACACACAACACACACACACACACTCCACACACACAACACACAAACACTCACGACACACACACAACCCCACACACCCACACACACACACACACACACACGACAGGACACACACACACACACATCCGTCTTCACAACCACACACACACAACTACTACACACCACACACACACACAACCAACAGCACACACACACACACACACACACAGCCACCCACACACACACAAACACACACACACACACACACACACACACACAACCCACACATACACACACACACACACACACGACACACACAACACACACCAGCATACATACACACACACCACACATCACACACACACACGCACACACACACACACACACACATACCACCACCACACACAACTACAGCACACGATCACACACATACCACACACACTCACACTATCACACAAACTCCACACACAACACTCACACATACCAAACACCCACACACACACACACAAACACACACTCAACACATACAACACACACCACACACTCACACACACACACAACACGACCACCACAGCACACATACCACACACACACAACACACAACACACACACATACCACACACAACACACACACACACACACACACACACACGAATTACCACACGACACACACACACACACACACACTAGCTACACATCACACACGACACTACCACACCACACACACAACACACACACACACAACTACTCACACACACACAGACCACGACACACACAAACACACCACACACAACACACCACACGACCATCCACACACAAACACACACGCCACACACTCACACACACACACACGACACTCATACCACACACAAACTTTCCACAGCACACACACTCACTGCACACCCACCTAAACACACACACTTACCACACACACACACACACACACACACACACACTCACACACACACATACCACACACACACACACACACACAGCGCACACACACACACACACACCAAACACGACACACACAGCACACGACACACAATAACACACCCACACACACTCACTCACACACACTCACACACACACACAACCCACACACACACACACTCTCGGCAACACACACACAAACACACACACTTACCACACACCCAGACCACAACACACGACACACACACCATACCAACACACACACTCACCAGACTCACACACACACTCCTCACGACACCTCAGACCGCACACACACACATCAACACACACAAACACACGACTCACACACACACCCACACACACACATACCACACACAAACACACACACACACAGACAAACACCCACCTACCACACACACACACACACATCCCACACCACACAGCACACACACACACCACCACACACACACATACCCACACACAACATACCACCACACATCCCACCACTCAACACACACACACACCCACACACAACCCACACACACCCCACACCCCCACACACACACACAACCCACACACACAACCCGACATCACACACACACACAACACAACCCTCACACACACACCCCACACACTCACACAACCCTCACACACACAACCCACACACACACACAACCACACACACACCCACAACCCGACACACACACACAACCCACACAAACAACACGACCCACACTCACTCACACAACCCACTCACACACACAACCGCACACTCACACACGAACCCACACACACCACACACCCACAAACACGACACACAACCCACACAAAAATCACAACAACCCACTCTACACACACAACCCCAGCACACACACACACACACACAAACAACACACACACACCACAACCCACACTCACCACACACACACACCAACCCACACACTCACAGGCACACACCACACAACCCACACACACACACAACACACACTAACCCACACCACACACACACACCAAACTCAACTCACACACACACACCACAACCCACACACACTACACAACCCACACACTCACACACACACACACACAACCCTCACTCACACACACACTACAACCCACGTACACACACAACACCCACAACCCACACACACACTCACACACACACACACACAAACCCTCACACACACAAACACACACACACAAACCACACTCCTCAAAACCCACACACCCACAACCCACACACACACACTACCCCACAACACACCATATTTTTATATTTTTAAATAAAGGGATTTATAAAAAACACACCCATACCCCACAAAAAACAAAACACACACACTCACCCACACCACACCACACACACACACCACACTAACACACCTCCAAAAAAACACACCCCCCCCCCCCACACACAAAACCACACACCCACCACACAACACCACACACACACCCCCCACAAACCCCCCTACCCGGGAATTAATACATATATCCTAACTCACCCCACCCCAAAATTTAATCCCCCACAATTAACTTTCCCTTTGAATGAAAAAAAAAAGGGTTCAAAAGGTGAAACCCCCCCACGATTCCCATTTGAAACACCACATAAACCCCCTTCCCCAACGCACAACCTGAAACCCCCCACCGTCCCCCCACCGCCCCACACACACCCACCCACCACCCCCCACCCCCACAGTACACACAACCCCTATACCCCCAAACCACACACATACACACACGTGCACACACACGTACACACACACATACACACACACGTATACACACACAAACACACACACGTACACACACACGCACACACACGTATACACACACAACACGACCTCACGCGCTCATAATCACACACACAGATATCTATATGAATGTCCAAACAGACAGATAACCAATCACAAAAACTACAAATATTTTCCAAAACCATTTTCCGAAACTATATTTAAGAAAACACGACAAAGTACATTACTACATTAAGAAAACAATCCACATTATCTCAAAAAGAAAATAATAATATTAACTTTAATCCACTAACAAGCCAACTATTAAAAAAAAACTCCACTGTTTCACTAAAACAACCCAGATAATTACATTGAATTAATCCATTACACATAGAAGCATACCCATTAAAGTAGAAGGATAATGCCATTACAGTTGAAGAAACCCCATTAACCATTACAACTAAAAATCCCCATTTGAAATAAATTGTAAATACTCACATTCAACATCGAACCCCCGCCCCCATTAAAGCAATCAAAACAACCCATTCCATCGAACCCCCCATTAAAGCAATCAAAACAACCCATTCCATCGAACCCCCCATTAAAACAATCAAAACAACCCATTCCATTGAAACCCCCATTAAAATAATCAAAACAACCCATTCCATCGAAACCCCCATTAACCATTACACTAAAATCCCCATTGAAATAATTTAAATACTCCATTCCATCGAACCCCCCATTAAAACAACCAAAACAACCCATTCCTTCGAACCCCCCATTAAAACAATCAAAACAACCCATTCCATTGAAACCCACATTAAAACAACCAAAACAACCCATTCCACTGAACCCCCCATTAAAACAATCAAAACAACCCATTCCATTGAAACCCACATTAAAACAATCAAAACAACCCATTCCATCGAAACCCCCATTTACCATTACACTAAAATCCCCATTGAAATAATTTAGATAATCCATTCCATCGAACTCCCCATTAAAACAATTAAAACAACCCATTCCTTCGAACCCCCCATTAAAACAATCAAAACAACCCATTCCATCGAACTCCCCATTAAAACAATTAAAACAACCCATTCCATCGAAACCCCCATTAAAGCAATCAAAACAACCCATTCCATCGAAGCCCCATTAAAACAATCAAAACAACCCATTCCACTGAAACCCCCATTAAAACAATCGAAACAACCCATTCCACCGAAACCCCCATTAAAACAACCAAAACAACCCATTCCTTCGAACCCCCCATTAAAACAACCAAAACAACCCATTCCATCGAAACCCCCATTAAAACAACCAAAACAACCCATTCCACTGAACCCCCCATTAAAACAATCGAAACAACCCATTCCACCGAAACCCCCATTAAAACAATCAAACCAACCCATTCCACTGAAACCCCCCATTAAAACAATCAAAACAACCCATTCCACCGAAACCCCCCATTAATCCTGTCGCATCCACAAGGCACAAGAAGACACAGCAAATCCTCATGGATCACTGAGCCTGAATTGGATCAGGATTACGATGTACGTTGCGACGAAGCTCGCGATCTGGTGGGAGAAGGAAGAAGGAAATATTTATATTAACTTATATTTTTTATATTATATTGGGTTTGTTATTTGGTTATATTTTTTATATTATATTGGGTTTGTTATTTGGTTATATTTTTTATATTATATTGGGTTTGTTATTTGGTTATATTTTTGTATATTGGGTTTGTTATTTGGTTATATTTTTGTATATTGGGTTTGTTATTTGGTTATATTTTTGTATATTGGGTTTGTTATTTGGTTATATTTTTGTATATTGGGTTTGTTATTTGGTTATATTTTTTATATTATATTGGGTTTGTTATTTGGTTATATTTTTGTATATTGGGTTTGTTATTTGGTTATATTTTTGTATATTGGGTTTATTATTTGGTTATATTTTTGTATATTGGGTTTGTTATATATGTTTTTATATATTCGATTTGTTATTTGGTTATATTTTTATATATTGGGTTTATTATTAGGTTATGTTTTTATATATTGGGTTTGTTATTAGGTTATGTTTTATATTTGGTTTGTTATATTGTTGTATTTTTATATTAGGTTATATTCTTATATTATATTGGGTTTATTATATTATTGTTATAATTTTCATAGGATGTTATATTGCTATATTGTTATATCTTTTATATTGGGTTATATATTCATGTTATGTTATATTTTCATATGATGTTATATTCTATTAGATTATTTTTATATTATGTTATATTCTATATGATGTTCTATTTGTATATAGTTATATTTTTATATTAGGATATATATTCCTATTATCTCATATTTTCATATGATGTTATATTTTGATGTATTTTTATATGATCCCTACCTCCCTCCCTCCCTCCCTCCCTACCCGCCCTCCCTCCCTCCCTACCCACCCACCCTCCCTCCCTCCCTCCCTACCCACCCACCCTCCCTCCCTCCCTCCCCGCCCTCCCTCCCTCCCTCATCCCTCCCTCCCTCCCTCCCTCCCTCCCTCCGCCGGACACTCACGCCGACGAGCCTGGCCTTGGAGAGGACGAAGAGGCATTCCTCTCTCTCTCTCTCTCTCTCTCTCTCTCTCTCTCTCTCTCTCTCTCTCTCTCTCTCTCTCTCTCTCTCTCTCTCTCCCTCCCTCCCTCCCTCCCTCCCTCCCTCCCTCCGCCGGACACTCACGTCGACGAGCCTGGCCTTGGAGAGGACGAAGAGGCGTCCCAGCTGGAAGTCCGGGCAGGCGGCCACCAGCGCCAGCAGGCGTCCCAGCTGGACACGGGAAGGACACGGGGTAAGAGCTGGGTGGATTGTGTGGATTCTGCGTCTGTCTGTGTGGCTGGTTGGCTAGTGTGTGGGACTCGGTTAGTCGTTTCGTGTGGAAGTTGCATGGATGCTTGATATGGTTTGGATGGCGAGATGATGCGGTGGGATGAATCCGCGGCGCGGCTTTGGGTTGGGAAACACATCAGGAAACTCATGTCTATGCTTTTAAACGATAAAGTATTTAAAATCAACATTACTCTATCTATTCGCAGCCACGGCGATGGAGGCGTGACAAACAAGCAAGAAGACAACAACTATTATATTTAGGAATTTCTTTTTTTACAAGCTAAAAATGTATTACCTTCTCGCTCACTGCTTTGTCAGCGATCAGGAACTGCAGTGCGAGCAGTGTGTCGCGCAACGATTCCCTCTGGTGGTAGAAAAGGAAACTAGAATATTATTCTCTATCAACACAATGTTGTTTACTGCGTCAGTGATCTCCACCAACTTCGTAAAATTAATAGCAATAACTTCACACAATTCCTTGTGTGTCCGAGTTTGCGTTGTTGCTTACCTGCTCGTTCACTATCTCTGGGGAGCAGCACAGAAGGACAATATTCGTGGTCTCCTTTACGCAGCCGGTGACTAGCACGAGAAGGACCTTGGATTCGTATGATATAGCCAGGAACATGAGGATTGTGAGGTAGACCATGGCCTTGAGCAGGATGAGAGTGACCGGCATGGCCATGTAGTCGTTGAAGGCTCTCTGGAGTTGGTGGAGGTCGAAGATCAGGTCTGCGGCGAAGGACGCTTCGTCGGCGCCCACTTGCCGTCGACTGGGACGAAGGCGGGGGTCTCCCAGACTGGCCAAGGCGGGGCGAGGGGGAGAGCCATGCCCTGCGGCCGCGTCGGGGCACTCGCTCCTGCTGCCCGCGGCGACCAGATGGCGCTCGCGCAGGCTGTCCAGTCTGACTCCCAGCGCGTCCTTGTACAGCACGGACATCGAGGAACACACGGAGCGAAACAGGACGATGAGGGCGAGGACGGCGCCGTCGAGGGCAAGGAACAGGAATGAAGAACAGAAAATATAGATGTTGACGGAAGAGTCCGAGTGCATGTCATTCGTGACCGACACATACGTTCCAGCCAAGAAACTGATGAGATGAATCAGCAGTCCATGATACAAAGATTTATTCCTTGAAAACGTCTTTGGGGAGACAGAGGCGCGACTCAGAATGGAGAGGAGACGCTCGATCATGCCCGCCAGAGCCGACCCGTTCATACCCAGATTGAAAAACATCAATGCGCATGCCACGAGGTATATGAGGAACGTGGCTTTCGTGATGCCCTGCATTGTGGGTTTATACTGAGTGAAAGTTATCCGGTCGCCAATGAAGAAAAGGGTCACACAGGCAGACGCCAAAGCCATCAGGAAGGCCCGAGACCAGACCGTCAGCCATCTGGACTTGACGAGGGACGGAGCCTGGCCTTGGCCTCGTGCGGGAAGGCTCCAGGCGCCGCCCTCTTCGCCCTCTCCTCCTCCTCCTCCTCCTCCGCCTCTCGGAGTTCTCGGGCGAGACCAAGTGTAGGGCAACGCGCCCAGGACACGCAGGGCTTTCAGGCTCAACATCAGGCCCCTGTCGGCCGCGAAGCCCTCGCGGATGCCCTTGGTTGGCTTCATTGCACAGCCACTCGAGCAATGAGCAAGAGGCCTGGGGAGGGCGGACGAAGGAGCTCCAGGTTTCACAGCGATGGGCGAAGAACTGCGCGCTGTCAGGACCGCAACGGGGCGGAAGGGCTGTTGGTTAATCGATCGATCTCCGCGGGCAGGATCGGTAGAAGGCCGAACAGACTGACAGGCCATCTGTAGAGCGAAGGAAGCTCTCTCGCGGTGATCTTACTTCTGTTCGTGAATTAGTGTGCGTTTGTGCCAGTGGACATGTAATCAATGACAAAGCGTTCATGTAAGCCATTCATCATTAGTCTATTGTTATTAATCACCCTCATTATTATCAGCAACAGTATCATCACCGCCTTCATCATCATAGTTATCATTATTTTTATTGCTATCACCATAAATGTTTTTATTATCATTATCCTTATAATCATCAGCATGATTGTTTTATCACCATGATAATTGTTGTTATCGTTATTAAGATCATTGTTTCTTTATCATAATCATCATCATCACTAAGCTACCTTATCCTATAGTTTTTTTTTTTTTTTTACCTATCCTGCTACTGTAAAAATTAGTACCCCCCCCCCCCCACCCCAGAAGGATGGGGGAGGAGAGGGAGCGAAACAAAAGAGCACCGAAAGAGAACGAGCGAATAACAAGGTTGACCCTCAAGGGAAAAGGAGCAAAAAGACGACTCGTCGGGCAAATTCGTTGCAATTTTCTTTATATCGTTTTTTCAATGTAGAATTATCGCTATTATTGCTATCATTATTGCTATATCTATTACATTTATGTTGATAATGATGGTGATGATGACGACGATGATGATAACGATAATGTTAATAACAGTATTAATGGTGGTAACAATAATGATAATGACAACAATAATGATTATGAAAATATTAGTATCAATTATCCTCATGGCAGTGATAATGATGATAATAATAATAATGGTGATGCTGATAGTACCGAGGGAGTAGGCCTCCCTGGCGCCGCGGCTCACATGGCACGCACGTCGCCAGCCTCGAAGCGACCGGAGCCTTCGACGCCAACGCAGTGTGTGCGCGTCGAGCGAGGAGCAGGGACTCTCACTCGCTCTGCTGACGCTCTCGTTCTTCGTCTGAAGGGTCTACTGGGTTGCCGATGGAGCCAACTAGGGGCTTCCGCGAGGGCTTCGCGGCCGACAGGGGCCTGATGTTGAGCCTGAAAGCCCTGCGTGTCCTGGGCGCGTTGCCCTACACTTGGTCTCGCCCGAGAACTCCGAGAGGCGGAGGAGGAGGAGGAGGAAAGGGCGAAGAGGGCGGCGCCTGGAGCCTTCCCGCACGAGGCCAAGGCCAGGCTCCGTCCCTCGTCAAGTCCAGATGGCTGACGGTCTGGTCTCGGGGACTCTTCCTGCTCGTCCTCGGTGCGTGCGCGGCGTTCGTGCTCATCGACCAAAGGAAGCAATTCCAAGCTCCACAGAGGACGCTGGGCAGCGCCTTCAAGGCAATGGGTTACATCACCATGCTGTTGTCTGCCTTGGTGTTCTGCCACCTGGTCTACAGCGGAGCAGCTCTGGCGGAGGTGGCCTGCAGGCTCTTCCACCTTTGGAGTCGAGTTCGCTCTCCGTCGAAGGATCTGCGCGAAAACAAGAGTTTGCACGTGACATTATTATTCTATTTTATCACCAGCATTTGCTCAATATTTACATATGTCGAAGCGATTTCTGAAGATCTTTCTGTGCTTGACAACTCGACTTTGTATATTATAATGACAGTCGTCCTCGACGGCGCCGTCCTCGCCCTCATCGTCCTGTTTCGCTCCGTGTGTTCCTCGATGTCCGTCCTGTACAAGGACGCGCTGGGA
>NW_028234425.1:1777675-1780175 GCF_977035675.1 Penaeus japonicus | reverse complement strand
AGTGGAAATTCATGTCAGTTAACTGTGGATTTAAATATTAACATGACTGTCATGACCTTTTGCTTTATGGTGAATGGGGGGGGGAGGGGGAGGGGGTATAGATTGTTATTGTTATTGTTATTGTTTTTTTGTTTTTTTCATTGTTGTTGCTGGGTTTTTCTCTCTTTTTTCTCTTACTCTCTCTCTCTTGCTCGTTCTCTGTCTCTTTCTTTCTCTCGCTTTCTCTCTCTCTTTCTTTCCATCTCTCTCTCTTTCTCTCTCTCTCTCTCTCGCTCTTTCTGTCTCTCTCTCTCTTTCTCTCTCTCTCTCTCTCTCGCTCTTTCTGTCTCTCTCTCTCTCTCTGTCTATCTATCTATCTATTTCTATCTCTGTCTCTCTCTGTCTCTCTGTCTCTCTGTCTGTCTCTCTCTCTCTCTCTCTCTCCCTCTCTCTCTCTCTCTCTCTCTCTCTCTCTCTCTCTCTCTCTCTCTCTCTCTCTCTCTCTCTCTCTCTCTCTCTCTCTCTCTCTCTCTCTCTCTCTCTCTCTCTCTCTCTCTCTCTCTCTCTCTCTCTCTCTCTCTCTCTCTCTTTCTCCCTCCTTCTCTCTGTGCTTATCTACCCTTGTGTACACAAGTGTTAAAGCAGTATAGATACATAAAGGGAGGTCGATATACAGTACGTATCAGTGAATCATATCTCGCTTAGGTCTATGCATACACTCTCCTTCAGCGGGGTTGACGAGCGGGGGTTTCATATCTCGCTTAGGTCTATGCATACGCTCTCCTTCAGCGGGGTTTGCGAGCGGGGGTTTCATATCTCGCTTAGGTCTTAGGTCGGGGGTTTCCGGTCGGCGGACCACGCTAATCGCCGCGGCCTGGCCTCCGCCCGCGAAGACTCGCCTCGTGATCCCGTCGCTGTGGGAGGATCGCTCTTTGATTGATTGATTAATCGGCTGCCGTGCTAAGCCTTGGCGCTTCAGGGGGGGGGGGGGGGGGGGGACGGAGGAAGCTAGAGGGCTTTCTGATCTCTTGAAAAAGGGCGTTTGACTTGGACGTGGTATATATACTGTATCTATGTATGTATATATATATATATATATATATATATGTATATATATGTATATATATATATATATCTATATATATGTATGTATGTATGTATGTGTATATATGTATGTATAAATATATATATATATATATATAAATATATTTATTTATGTATGTATGTATGTATAGATGTGTGCATATTTATGCATACATATATATATACATATATATATATATATACATATATATATATATATATATATATATATATATATATATATATATCAAAGGCACATCAATCTAACCAAGGTTATCCTCACAGCTGTTACGGCCTGATGATACTTCCCTTAACCACATCCCGACGTGCACCCAACCCCGTCAGCGGCCAAACCTCCTCAATTATTCACTGCCCTGCATTTCCCTGGTGTCTTAATGGACACAGACACCCACAACTAAAGGCCTTCTTCACATGACACTGCATGACACGCGAGAACAGCACTCGTGCGAGCAGGCAAGTGTCAGAAAATACGGTGGTTATTACAAAGCTTTAACTTACCTTTAAAGATTAAGTTTATTGGTCATTCATATTCGGAATTGATATTTTTATCAATGATAATGATAATGATAATTGTAATGCTAATGCTAATGATGATAATGATGATGAGTATGGTAATAATGATGGTAATAATAATAATATTGATAATGATAATAATAATAATGATAATGATGATATGGATGATAATGATAATGATAATATTAACAATGAGGATAATGACTATAATGATAATGAAAATAATGATATGGATGATAATGATTTTAGGCATGATAATAATAATAATAATAATAATAATAAGGATAATAACAGTAAATGATAACAGTGATAATAAAGATGATAATAATAATAATAATAATGATAACAATATCAATAAAAACAATAACAGCCCTGAAAGAAGTAAAAATCATAAATGCATCACCAGTGTCCAGGGTTCAAAGCCATCAAAGCCAGTCCTTCCAAAGTGCGTCGAAAACAGAGTGCCCCGCCCCTCCCTCCCCCCCTTCTTTATCCAAAAATGTTTAAAAAGGCCTATGATGAGAAGGCATTGTTTTCCACCAATGGAAATAAATTTGCGATTTATTTCCGGTAACATTTGTTTCTTGGGCATTGAAATCTACTCCAAGATTTGCCGTAGGGGCTAAAACTGAGCTTTTCCACACGGGAAATCGTCCGTATGGTTTTCATCGACCTTCTAAACTAGAAGACAAGCAATAAGCGTTGTCAGAGCAATGGCGCTTATTTCATACCCATCAAATTCATTTAAATATTGCAACAGAATTGATACCTAGTTGAGCGCTTTGCCCATTTCCTGTTTCGTACCCTAAGGACTCGGCACTAAGCTGTCATATATTCTTGTTTGACACGATCGCTTGTGAAATGCCCTCTCTGGCATCGCTGAGGCTTTGGGATCGCCGTCCAT
>NW_028234425.1:1767675-1770175 GCF_977035675.1 Penaeus japonicus | reverse complement strand
ACATAGAGAGAGAGGGGGGGTCGAGGTAGAGAAAGAGCGAGAGAGAGCGACAAAGGGAGAGAGAAAGAAAGAGAGAGAGAGAGAGAGATATATAAAGGGAGAGAGAGAGAGAGAGAGATGGAGAGAGAGAGAGGGAAAGGGAGAGAGAGAGAGATAAAGGGAGAGAGAGAGAGAGATAAAGGGAGAGAGAGAGAGAGATAAAGAGAGAGAGGGAAAGGGAGAGAGAGAGAGAGGCAGAAGGAAGAACCCCCCCACCGGCCGTAATCCCCCCCGGCAAACCCGAGTCTCCCTCTTCTCCGCCGCAGGATCTGCATGCAGGACTACGGCAGCTTCCTCCCCGACGCCCTCAAGGTGTCCGCCGACCCGTCCCTGAGACACCTGGGGGAATCCCTGGACCTCTTCCCCTACGTGTACCTCTCCTTCGCGCAGGGCTTCCGCTGGGTCGCGGACGGCACCCACGCCCTCGTCGAGACCTACTCCTACCTCGCCTACCAGCAGGACCTCTTCAACCACTCGGGGCGCACTTACATCATGAGGGAAAATGTCAGTGAGGGGGAGAGGAGGGGGGTTGGGGGGAGAGGAGGGGGGTGGGGGGAGAGGAAGGGGATTGGGGGTTAGTAGTCCTACCTCGCCTATCAGCAGGAAGGGGGGGGGGGGTTAGTAGTGCGAGGGGGATGGACTGAGAATAATGGGGTAGGGGGGTGGGGGTGGAGGGGCAGTGATTGGGGGGATATAGTGTGGATGGGAGTGGGGGTGGAGACTGAGGGGTATGATGGAAGCAGCAGTGGGGGTGGGGGTGGGGGTGGGGTTTCTTGAAGGGGAGGTGGGGGGGGGGAGGGGTAGTGGGGACAACGATATGAATTTAGACGGAATGTTTATTATCATAACTATCATTATCATCACTATTACTATAACTATGACTATCACTATCACTATTACTATGATCATTATCATCATTATTTCTATCATTATCATCATTACCAATATCGTTATCACAACTGCCATTACCATCAGTAATTATAATAGTCATTTCATAATGGTATTCAAAATAACAATAATAAAGATAACAGCAATTAGGATAGATAAAGATAATGATGATAATAACGATATAGTCAATGATAATACTGATGAAAATAAGCAAGATGATGATGATTATGACAATGATGATAAGGATGATGGTGATGATGATAACAATGATGACAGCAACAAAAGACATCGATAATAAAAATGATAATCATAACAATTCAAATATCAAAAGTAAGAACAATGATGGTGATAATGATGACGATGGTGATAACAACAAAAAATGTAGATGAAAAAAAAGGAAAAAAAAACAGGCTTAAACTCACCCTCCCTTCACAGGCTTATTATACTCACCCTCCCTTCACAATGTTATTATACTCATCCTCCCTTCACAGGCTTATTATACTCACCCTCCCTTCACAGGCTTATTATACTCACCCTCCCTTCACAGGCTTATTATACTCACCCTCCCTTCACAGGCTTATTATACTCACCCTCCCTTCACAGGCTTATTATACTCACCCTCCCTTCACAGGCTTATTATACTCACCCTCCCTTCACAATGTTATTATACTCATCCTCCCTTCACAGGCTTATTATACTCACCCTCCCTTCACAGGCTTATTATACTCACCCTCCCTTCACAGGCTTATTATACTCATCCTCCCTTCACAGGCTTATTATACTCACCCTCCCTTCACAAGCTTATTATACTCACCCTCCCTTCACAGGCTTATCATACTCAGCCTCCCTTCACAATGTTATTATACTCATCCTCCCTTCACAGGCTTATTATACTCATCCTCCCTTCACAGGCTTATTATACTCATCCTCCCTTCACAGGCTTATTATACTCACCCTCCCTTCACAATGTTATTATACTCATCCTCCCTTCACAGGCTTATTATACTCATCCTCCCTTCACAGGCTTATTATACTCATCCTCCCTTCACAGGCTTATTATACTCACCCTCCCTTCACAGGCTTATTAAACTCATCCTCCCTTCACAGGCTTATTATACTCACCCTCCCTTCACAGGCTTATTATACTCAGCCTCCCTTCACAATGTTATTATACTCATCCTCCCTTCACAGGCTTATTATACTCACCCTCCCTTCACAGGCTTATTATACTCACCCTCCCTTCACAGGCTTATTATACTCACCCTCCCTTCACAGGCTTATTATACTCACCCTCCCTTCACAGGCTTATTATACTCACACTCCCTTCACAGGCTTATTATACTCACACTCCCTTCACAGGCTTATTATACTCATCCTCCCTTCACAGGCTTATTATACTCACCCTCCCTTCACAGGCTTATTATACTCACCCTCCCTTCACAGGCTTATTATACTCACCCTCCCTTCACAGGCTTATTATACTCACCCTCCCTTCACAGGCTTATTATACTCATCCTCCCTTCACAGGCTTATTATACTCACCCTCCCTTCACAGGCTTATTATACTCACCCT
>NW_028234425.1:1760175-1762675 GCF_977035675.1 Penaeus japonicus | reverse complement strand
ATATATATATATATATTCAGAAGAGACAAATTCCCTTCTGAATATAGAACAGGTGCCAATTTCATTTTTAAAACACTCGATTATTTTCAAGTTTATGGTTCGTTATCTTTTGTTGTCTACGGTAACAAGCCTACATAAACCATTCCTAGAGCTTATAAAGAACTTGGTACTGGTGAAGCAAAGGCATATATATATCTATGATGTACGTATCACCCACACCGAAATGGCTTAGAGTTTTCTGGAATTCATTCTATCATTATTAAGTCACTGAATTTACAAGTATCTAGGAAATGTGATGTCTCTTAGTAAACAACATGACTCATATAAAAACAATCTATAAGACATAAATTTTCAAAATACGGGACAGCGAGAAATCCCGTGTTGGTAGAGTGCCCTTCAAAGTTCGACCGGCTCGCATTTTTGGTGTAAAGTTTCGCGGTGCGAAACCGCTTCTATATTTCTGGTCCCTTACTTTTGGCTAAATACCGAAACTACTGGAGGCATTCTTTCATTTTTGTTGCAAGTTCTGCGGACATTTCTGTCACTTGCTCGGACAAATATGTGACTAGTGTTACAACTTAGCCGATGAAATTGTTTATATAGCTAAGATATTACTCGAAGCCTTGGATTATGGTTTTCATTTGATGAAGCCACTCGTACGTGACGCGTTGTAGGTAGCGAAGTACGCCTTGAAACATGCTTTTTAAAGAGCGGAACGCGGGGCCCTCTTTATGCTGAGCGTTGGCTACGGACTTATGGACTTGGCTTT
This sequence comes from Penaeus japonicus, assembly GCF_977035675.1. NCBI lineage: Eukaryota > Metazoa > Arthropoda > Malacostraca > Decapoda > Penaeidae > Penaeus > Penaeus japonicus. The sequence goes on along the minus strand of NW_028234425.1, from coordinate 1,761,906 downwards.
GGAAGAAGGCATGATTGCCGGACACTTGTTTCTCGAATATCTCGGCTTTGCGTACGATAAGGCACACGTTGCTTTTGATCACCTGGTTTCTGCAAAATACGATTTTATGGTCGAGGCAGACAAGGTATTTTACGACTTGGAAGACCGCGCAGGAGATTGCTTCAGAGGCGTAGGAGAGGCAGCTAAAAGGATCGCGCAAAAGTGTGCGCTCAATTTATTCCATCACGGCGTTGAAGAGGCGGTCCCGAGCGAAGAACTGAAGTTCAGGTTGGATGAGGTCCTCGCTCAGTCGACATACGAGGAAAGTCTGTATGTGGGAGACGATGAGCTCAATTACTCGGCGGTCAATGTTCTCATGGACACAGGCAAGAAGTGGGGACTTGGAAAGCTTCACCGTGGTCGACAAAAGAAAGATCACGATGACGAGCATAAGGACCATCACCATGACGAGCATCACCATGATGAGCATCACCATGACGAGCATCACCATGATGAGCATAAGGACCATCACCATGACGAGCATAAGGACCATCACCATGACGAGCATCACCATGATGAGCATCACCATGACGAGCATCACCATGATGAGCATAAGGACCATCACCATGACGAGCATCACCATGACGAGCATAAGGACCATCACCATGATGAGCATCACCATGACGAGCATAAGGACCATCACCATGATGAGCATCCTCATGACGAGCATAAGGACCATCACCATGACGAGCATCACCATGATGAGCATAAGGACCATCACCATGATGAGCATCACCATGACGAGCATAAGGACCATCACCATGATGAGCATAAGGACCATCACCATGATGAGCATCATCATGATGAGCATAAGGACCATCACCATGATGAGCATCCTCATGACGAGCATAAGGACCATCACCATGATGAGCATAAGGACCATCACCATGACGAGCATCACCATGACGAGCATCACCATGACGAGCATCACCATGACGAGCATCACCATGATGAGCATAAGGACCATCACCATGACGAGCATCACCATGACGAGCATCACCATGACGAGCATAAGGACCATCACCATGACGAGCATCACCATGATGAGCATAAGGACCATCACCATGACGAGCATCACCATGATGAGCATAAGGACCATCACCATGACGAGCATCACCATGATGAGCATAAGGACCATCACCATGATGAGCATAAGGACCATCACCATGATGAGCATAAGGACCATCACCATGACGACCCTGCTCTAGCTTACGCATGCTTACGAGGCGGAAAGGTAAGAAACGGATGAAAAAAACACTGTTATTAAATTGTATATATGTATATATGGATTATACATTTTTTTTTTTTTTTTCAGCCTGTATCATTCCACTGCAGGAAGTAGGCCTCTCAAGAGCACCTACTGGCGGATTATACATACATACATATATATATATATATATATATATATATATATATATATATATATATATATATATATATTTATATATATATATGCCATAACCCTCTTGAGAGGCCTACTTCCTGCAGTGGAATGATACAGGCTGAAAAAAGAGCAGGGGCGGCGTCCGAAGCGGTTACCTGTTCCTCGACCCTCCTCGTCCGTGAGGTCATTGGAGACCTGCCGACTGACGCGACCGGCAGACACGAATTCCTCAACAATCAGTGGCCATAATACGATGATTCACGCTTCCGGAAGCACATGCTCACGAGCCGGTACTCTTGCCATGCTTT
>NW_028234425.1:1730175-1747675 GCF_977035675.1 Penaeus japonicus | reverse complement strand
TAATCTCCTATAGGTTTTCTTCCTCTAAAGCAACACTCAGTAATTTCAGTTCCTGTGTAATTTCAACCACTGTGCCATAAAAGTTTTACCCCTTTATAATTCTAACTCGTGTACCACAAGTAGCAGGCTATTTCTGACATTATTTGAGAACTGACAAATACCTTAACAAGATGAAAAGCTTATACAGAAATAAATAAAATATGAAGTAAAATATATCTATCAAAATAAATAGGAATACAAATAGATTTTAAAGTAAAGAATGTATAACTAAATAAATATAAATAAATAATAAATAACCACATTAATAACAAAGACACAAATTATTTACAAGTATATAAAATATAAATCAATACATATACATTTAAATAAAACTTAGGTTAATCAAACAATTAGGCAAGAGAAGGAAGAAAAAGAGAAAATAAAACACATAAACAACTAGACAAAGCGCCTCCAATGAATGAGTAAGCGAGCAAGCCAGACTGGTCATCTGACAACTGGCCTACCTGGCATGATGGAAGAGCCCGGCTCATTCTCTGGCAGGGAGAGCTCTCCCAAGCCACAGCGAGGGCCGGAGCCGAGGAAGCGGATGTCGTTGGCAATTTTCATGATGGAACAGGCGATGACGTTGAGGGCGCCCGAGACCTCCACCATGGCATCATGGGCAGCCAGGGCCTCAAACTTGTTGGGGGCTGTCTCGAAGGGTAGGCCAGTCAGCTGGGAAACCTTTAGGGGCAGGGGAGTGATTTAAGGTCATTAGAATTTGGAAGATTTTGTGGAATTCCTTGAGAGAGAGAAATACTGTTATTCCAAGTCCAGAATCTGTGTGTTGTTCTACATTCTGTCTAGCCAAGAATAATCTCCTGTTCTACATCACGTAAGAAAAAATATATCACCTTAGAGTACCTCTTGTATCCCTTCAAAGAATGAACATCGCTAACAAGCCAACAACAGAAGCCTACCTTGGAGGCCACCTTCTCCGCGAACCCAATCCTGGTATTGAGTCCTGTGCCCACAGCAGTTCCTCCAGCAGCCAGCATGTAGACACGTGGGAGGCAGGCCTTCACGCGCTGAATGCCAAATTCGATCTGCTGCGCGTAGCCACTGAACTCTTGGCCGAGAGTCAGGGGCGTAGCGTCCTAAAAGCAGACAACTCAAATGCATCACATGACTCAACATATCAAGTGCTCTCTCAGTGTGTAATGCTCAGATGCATTCAAAATGAAATGAACATGATATACAATCAAGCTTACAGATTTTCTGCCTTATACTTTCGCTCACACTAGTTCCTTCATTCACCTTCTTCCATCTCCTCCCTTCCTACAGCCCTCTCTCCCCTCTCTCACCTCCATATCACTTAACAAAGAATAAATGGGACCGAGTCTCCACTATGTGCCATCTCCGTACCTGGGTGTGAGTGCGGCCAATCTTGATGATATCTGCGTATTCCTTGGCCTTCGCGTCCAGGGCTTTGTGTAAGGCTTCAAGGCCAGGAAGGAGGGTGTTGTGGATCTCGACTGCGGTTGCAATGTGCATGGCAGTTGGGTATGTGTCGTTTGAACTCTGTCAATAAATATATAGGTAGAATGTGAAAAAAATGATAATAAAAGAAAAAAAATATCCAAAGAAATGTTTATAACAATAACAATAACAATATCATAACAATAGAAATAACAATAACAATCAAACATAATAAAAATAATTACAATACTAGTTATGACAACACAATTACAAAAAAAAAAAAAAAAATTATAAATCACACAAAAAACAAATAAAAAACCTGCACAAAACCTCACCTGGCTCTTGTTCACGTGGTCATTGGGGTGAACAGGCGACTTTGACCCTAGCTCTCCACCCATCAGTTCAATGGCGCGGTTGGCAATTACTTCGTTGGTGTTCATGTTGGATTGCGTACCGGACCCCTTGGGGAGACAAAAAGAAATACAAATGTGAAAAAGCAGAAGAGATGAGGGATGGATCACTGCTCATTACCGACTCGATAAATCGATCAAATGTTCTCTCAGTTTCCTTGTCGCTTGGTGGATTCTCAAGAAGTTGAATTAACATCGCCCAAGATGCAGTGGCTTTTGGGAATTTCACACACAAACAACATAAAATTGCTTTTCCTAGTTCCTTGTCAGTTGCACTCATCTAAGAATAAAAGAGGAAAAAGAAAAGGAGCAAGAGGACAATGAGTACAAAAGCAATAAGAGGAAGGGGAGAAAGAGAAAGGTAAGGAAGAAGAGCAAGATGAAACAGAGGAAAGCATAGGAGAAGAGTAAGAAGAGTAAGAAGAGTAAAAGGAGGAAGACGAGGAAGAGGCAGGCAGGCAACAACAATGAAGAGAAAAATGGTAAATTAGAAAATTTAACAAAATAAAAGAAAAATCCAGGTATGAACAAGAAATACTTCAAAACCAATAAACCTCACGGTCTGCCAAATGACGAGAGGGAAGTGCTCTCCATACAGTTCTCCGCTGATCACCTCGTCCGCTGCCTTGGAAATGGCCTCAGCTACCTTGGGGTCCAGGCCATACTCCTTGTTGACCTCCGCTGCTGCCTTCTTCAGCACTCCGAAGGCCTTGATCACCGGCAGCTGCAGAAGAGAGAGAAGAGGAGGGGAGGGTTAGAGAGACAGTTGGTGAGACAAGGCAAGTGGCAATAACTCAGAAGGGAAAGTGACATGTGGGACTAAAAGACTTGAAAAAACAAGAAATAAATGCTAGTTCAGGGCGAGGGTTAAAAAAGCAAACAAGAAGTCTGAAAGTTAAGGCAGGCAAAAATAAATTCAACCTATCAACTTCTGCTACTCAATAAATCCCTTCCATCCTCCTTGCTCATGGGGGAGGGGGAGGGGGAGGGGGAGGGGGAGGAGGGAGAGGAAGAGGAGGAGGGAGAGGAAGAGGAGGAGGAGGGGGAGGAGGAGGAGGAGAGGGAGAGGAGAGGAGGAGAGGGAGAGGAGAGGAGGGAGTGGAGGAGGAGGAGGAGGAGGAGGAAGAGGGGAGGAGGAGGAGGAGGAGGAGGATGAAGGAGGAAGAGGAGGAGGAGGAGGAGGAGGAGAGGAAGAGGAGGAGGAGGGGAGGGGAGAAGAGAGAGAAGAGGAAGTGGAGGAGGAGGAGAGGAGGAGGAGGAGAAGATCACCCTAAACCTCTGTTTTCTATAATCTATTTGAAAAGGCATAGACACATCCAGATGAAAGATGGGATTTGCCACAACTATCCACTGCATTACATAACTTCCTATCTCACCCAAGCTTAAAGGAAAACCTCAATGGTTAGATAAGCTTACACACAGCTTTTTGCAGTATTACTAATAAAAATAACTGCATCATAAAATAAAATATGCTAAAAGCAGCTGATCCAAGATGTTACATGCATTATATTCTGAAAAAAACACTTTTGAACCTACCAATGCTACTTATTGATCCTACAAAGAAATGTGATGATTCAAGCTCTTTCTTATAGTCATAAAGACGTAAGAGGTGCAAGATACTGCCCACAGAGGTTAAGGGTAGCACTCCCTTCGTGTACCCTGTTAAATGAAGAAACCATACATGGTGCAGCTTTTCAAAATAAAAAACACACTCTAATCATTCACAACCTCCCATCACCCCAAAAAGCAAAACTACCTAAATGAACACTAACCGGCATTCGTTCGGTCTCTCCGCCAATGGGGAAGAAGTTCATGACTGATCGTACAGTCTGAGCCCCATAGTACCTTGCTGTTTGGGGCACCTCCAGCTCCCCAAAGGTATTCGCGTTCTTTCCTGATGCCAATCTTTGCCGCTCTGAAATACATTAGTGAGTTTATTTATACATTCTTGTGATGTATTTTTTTTTTCATAATACCTAAACCATCTTATTTTGGTATATCATATATCCATAACATACAAGTCTGTTTAACAAACAAATATCTGACCATTATTTAATTCTTACAAATTAGAAAACGGCCCAAAAGAGGTATGCAACTGGGCCACTTATACACCAAAAGGTAAGACTTAGGCCCATTTACACGAACAGAATTTACTGTATGAGTACTCTTGTACAGCCTTATCAAAGGAGTCATTTATAACCCTATGATGATAGGTGTCAGCTAAATGCCCGATGACGGAGGCAATGGGTGGATTTGGAAAACACACACACCAGTGTGACGTTCCCTAGAAGCAATATTGCATAGGCCCCCGGCGTAGGGGGTCCCAATTTATCCGCCAGGCCCGCCCTCGGGATTGGGGTTAACCATGAAACTGGGTGACATGTGTGATGGGTCTATAAAATAAACATCAGATTTCACTACTACATGACGGAAGGGATAATGTGCAGCATTTTTGTTTTTTTAACAATGCATCAAGTCTCCTAATTCAAGAGCAGTTTGGCCACACTTTACCAGGCAGTTTACAATAATAGGAGTTAGAAAAATTCAAAGAATGGGTTAATAGGTCCAAGGAAATGGCAAAACTATGGATGACAATGAAAGAATTCAATAGGCCTGTCCAAACCATCAGTTGAAATCCAGAATTACTAAAAAAGTCATAGAAAATTTACCATATGGTTTGGCAACATCAATTCATCTGATACTTTGGGCCATGTGAGATTGACTGTTAAAAGTTATGCCTACGCAACTTTCTTGCGAGTAGCAAGGGGTTTTCACAATGATATAGAGGCAATGTTGGCACATGACAACAGCAATGCTCAATTTCTAGAGCGAGTGTGGACAGGGGGGGGGGGGGGGGGGGGGGGGGGGGGGGGGGGGGGGGGGGGGGGGGGGGGGGGGGGGGGGGGGGGGGGGGGGGGGGGGGGGGGGGGGGGGGGGGGGGGGGGGGGGGGGGGGGGGGGGGGGGGGGGGAGGGAGAGGAGGAGGAGGGAGAGGGAGAGGAGGAGGAGGAGGGAGAGGAGGAGGAGGAAGAGGAGGAGGAGGGAGGAGGAGGAGGAGGGGGAGGAGGGGGAGGAGGAGGAGCGGGGAGAGGAGGGTGGAGGAGGAGGAGGGAGAGAAGAGGAGAGAGGGAGAGAGGAGTGGAGAAGGCAAGGGAAGTAGAGGGAAGTGAGTGGAGAGTGAAAGAAGGAAGAGGAAGAGGAGGGGAAGGAAGAGGAAGGAGGAGGAGGAGGGAGAGGAAGAGGAGGAGGAGAAGGGAGAGGAGGAGGAGGAGGGAGAGGAAGAGGAGGAGGGAGGGGGAGGAGGAGGAGGAGGGAGAGGAGGAGGAGGAGGGAGAGGAAGAGGAGGAGGGAGAGGAGGAGGAGGAGGGAGAGGAAGAGGAGGAGGGAGAGGAAGAGGAGGAGGAGGAGGGAGAGGAGGAGGGGGAGGGAGAGGAGGAGGAGGAGGGAGAGGAAGAGGAGGAGGGAGAGGAGGAGGAGGAGGAGGAGGAAGAGGAGGAGGGAGAGGAGGAGGAGGAGGGGGAGGAGGGGAGGAGGAGGGAGGGAGAGGAGGAGGGAGAGGGAGAGGGAGGAGGGAGGAGGGAGAGGAAGAGGAAGAAGGAGGGGAGGAGGGAGGGAAGGGAGGAAGGGAAGAGGAGGGAGAGGAAGAGGAAGAGGAAGAGGAAGAGGAGGAGGGAGAGGAAGAGGAGGAGGGAGAGGAAGAGGAGGAGGGAGAGGAAGAGGAGGAGGGAGAGGAAGAGGAGGAGGGAGAGGAAGAGGAAGAGGGAGAGGAAGAGGAGGAGGGAGAGGAGGAGGAGGAGGGAGAGGAAAAGGAAGAGGAGGAGGAGGAGGGAGAGGAAGAGGAGGAGGAGGAGGGAGAGGAAGAGGAAGGGGAGGAGGAGGAGGGAGAGGAAGAGGAAGGGAGGAGGAGGAGGAGAGGAAGAGAAGAGGGGAGGAGGAGGGAGAGGAGGAGGGAAGAGGAGAGAGGAGAGGAGGAAGAGGAGGGGAGGAGGGAGAGGAAGGAGGAGGAGGGGAGGAGAGGAGAGGAGGAGAGGAAGAGGAAGAGGGAGAGGAGGAGGAGGAGGAGGAGGAGAGGAGGAGGGGAGGGAGGAGGAGGAGGAGGGGAGGAGAGGAGGAGGAGAGGAAGAGGAAGAGGAGGAGGGGAGGGAGAGGGAGAGGAAGAGGAAGAGGAGGAGGGAGAGGAAGAGGAGGGAGAGGAGGAGGAAGAGGAAGAGGAGGAGGGGGAGGAAGAGGAAGAGGAGAGGAGGAGGGAGAGGAAGAGGAGGAGGGAGAGGAAGAGGAGGAGGAGAGGAAGAGGAGAAGGGAGAGGAAGGGGAGAGGAAGAGGAGGGGGAGGAGGAGGAGGAGGGAGAGGAAGAGGAGGGGGAGGAGGAGGAGGAGGGAGAGGAGGGGGAGGAGGAGGGAGAGGAAGAGGAGGGGGAGGAGGAGGGAGAGGAAGAGGAGGGGGAGGAGGAGGGAGAGGAAGAGGAGGGGGAGGAGGAGGGAGAGGAAGAGGAGGGGGAGGAGGAGGGAGAGGAAGAGGAGGGGGAGGAGGGGGAGGAGGTAGTAGGGGGGAGGTAGGAGAGGAAGAGGGGGGGGGAGGAGGGAGGGAAGAGGAGGGGGAGGAGGAGGAGGGAGAGGAGGTGGGGGAGGGGGAGAGGAAGAGGAGGGGGGAGGAGGAGGGGAGGGGGGTAGTGAGGAGGAGGAGGTGGGTGGGAGAGGAGGAGGGGAGGATGAGAGTGAGGAGTGAGGAGGTGGAGTAGAGTGAGGAGGTGGGGAGGAGAGGGAGAGGAGGGAGCGAGGAGATGGGAGGAGAGGAGGGGAGGTGGAGAGAGGATGGAGGGAGGAGTGGTAGGGAAGAGAGGGGAGGAGGGAGGGAGTAGGAAGAGGAGGTGGAGAGATGGAGGGGAGAGGAAGGGTGGAGGTGGAGAGGAGAGGATGTATGTGAGGTGATGAGGTATAGGTTGGAGAGGAAGAGGTGGGAGGTGAGAGGAAGAGGAGGAGGGGGAGAGGAAGAGGGGAGGAGGTGGAGAGGAGGATGGGATATGATGTTGAGGTGTGAGGGAGGAGTGGAGGAGGAGGGAGAGGAAGGAGGGAGGAGGGAGAGGAAGAGGATGGGGAGTGGAGGGAGAGGGGAGTGAGGGAGAGGAGTGAGGGTGGAGAGGAGTGGAGGAGGGAGGGAAGAGGAGGAGGAGGAGGAGGGAGGAGGGAAGAGGAGGAAGGAGAAGGAGAGGAGGAGGAGGAGGGAGGAGAGGAAGAGAGAGGAGGGGAGGGAAGAGGAAGAGGAGGAGGAGGGAGGAAGGAGGGAGGAGGAGGGAAGAGGAGAGGAAGAGAGAGGAGAGGAAGGAAGAGGAAGGAGGAGGGAGGAGGAGGGAGAGGAAGAGGAAGAGGAGGAGGAGGGAGAGGAAGAGGAGGAGGAGGGAGAGGAAGAGGAAGAGGAGGAGGAGGGAGAGGAAGAGGAGGAGGAGGGAGAGGAAGAGGAAGAGGAGGAGGAGGAGGGAGAGGAAGAGGAAGAGGAGGAGGAGGAGGGAGAGGAGGAAGGAGAGGAAGAGGAGGAGGAGGAGGGAGAGGAGAGAGGGAAGGAGAGAGGAGGAGAGGAGGAGGAGGAGAGAGGAGAGAGGAGGAGGAAGAGGAGGGGAGGAGGGAGAGGAAGAGGAGGAGGGGAGAGGAGAGGAAGAGGAGGAGGGAAGAGGAGGAGGGGAGAGGAAGAGGAGGAGGGGAGAGGAAGAGGATGAGTGGGGAAGAAGAGGAGGAGGGAAGAGGAAGAGGAGGAGGAGGAGAGAGGAAGAGGAGGAAGGAAGGAGGCAGGAGGAGGAGGAGAAGAGAGGAGGAGGAGGGGAGGAGGAGGGAAAGAGGAAAGAGGAGGAGGAGAGAGGAAGAGGAGGGAGAGGAAGAGGAGGAGGGAGAGGAAGAGGAGGAGGGAGAGGAAGAGGAGGAGGAGGAGGGAGAGGAAGAGGAAGAGGAGGAGGAGGGAGAGGAAGAGGAGGAGGAGGGAGAGGAAGAGGAGGAGGAGGGAGAGGGAGAGGAAGAGGAGGAGGAGGGAGAGGAAGAGGAGGAGGAGGAGGAGGAGGAGGAGGAGGGAGAGGAAGAGGAGGAGGAGGAGGAGGAGGAGGGGGAGGGAGAGGAAGAGGAGGAGGAGGAGGAGGAGGAGGAGGGAGAGGAGGAGGAGGAGGAGGAGGAGGGGAGGAAATGGAAGGAGGGAAGGAGAGGAAGAGGAGGAGGAGGAGGGAGAGGAAGAGGAAGAGGAGGAGGAGGAGGGAGAGGAAGAGGAAGAGGAGGAGGAGGAGGGAGAGGAAGAGGAAGAGGAGGAGGAGGAGGGAGAGGAAGAGGAAGAGGAGGAGGGAGAGGAAGAGGAGGAGGAGGAGGGAGAGGAGGAGGAGGAGGGAGAGGAGGAGGAGGAGGGAGAGGAAGAGGAGGAGGGAGAGGAGGAGGAGGAGGGAGAGGAGGAGGAGGAGGGAGAGGAAGAGGAGGAGGGAGAGGAAGAGGAGGAGGGAGAGGAGGAGGAGGAGGGAGAGGGAGAGGAGGAGGAGGAGGGAGAGGGAGGAAGAGGAGGAGGGAGAGGAAGAGGAAGAGGGAGAGGAAGAGGAAGAGGAGGAGGGAGAGGAAGAGGGGGAGGGAGAGGAAGAGGAGGAGGGAGAGGAAGAGGGGGAGGGAGAGGAAGAGGAGGAGGGAGAGGAAGAGGAAGAGGAGGAGGGAGAGGAAGAGGAGGAGGGAGAGGAAGAGGAAGAGGAGGAGGGAGAGGAAGAGGAGGAGGGAGAGGAAGAGGAGGAGGGAGAGGAGGAGGAGGAGGAGGGAGAGGAGGAAGGATGAGGGACGAGGGAGGGAGGGGAGGGGAGGGAGGAGGGGAGGCAGAGGACGGGAAGGGGGGAGAAGAGGAAGAGGAGGAGGGAGGAGGAAGAGGAAGAGGGGGAGGGAGAGGAAGAGGAGGAGGGAGAGGGAAGAGGAAGAGGGGGAGGGAGAGGAAGAGGAGGAGGGAGAGAGGGGGAGGAAGAGGGGGAGGGGGAGGGGGAGGAAGAGGAGGAGGGAGAGGAAGAGGAGAGGAGGAGAGGAGGAGAGGAGAGGAGGGAGAGGAGGAGGAGAGGAGGAAGGAAAGAGGAGGAGGAGGAGGAGGAGTAGGGAGAGGAGAAGAGGAAGGAGAGTGGAGGAGGAGGAGGGAGAGAGGAGGAGGAGGAGGGAGAGGAGGAGGAGGAGGAGGAGGGAGAGGAGGAGGAGGAGGAGAGGAGGAGGAGGAGGAGGGAGAGGAGGAGGAGGAGGAGGAGGAGGAGGAGGAGGAGGGAGAGGAGGAGGAGGAGGAGGAGGAGGAGGAGGAGAAGAAGATCACCCTAATCTATGTTTCTATAATCTATTTGAAAAGGCATAGACACATCCAGATGAAAGATGGATTTGCTCAACTATCCACTGCATTACATAACTTCCTATCTCACCCAAGCTAAAGGAAAACCTCAAATGGTTAGATAAGCTTACACAAAGCTTTTGCAGTATTACTAATAAAAATAACTGCATCATATAATAAAATATGCTAAAAGCACTGATCCAAGACCTGTTACATGCATTATATTCTGGAAAAAAACACTTTTGAACCTACCATGCTACTTATTGATCCTACAAGAAATGTGATGATTCAAGCTACTATAGTCATAAAGACGTAAGAGGTGGCAAGATACTGCCCCACAGAGTAAGGGTAGCACTCCCTTCTTGTACCCTGTTAAATGGAAGGGTAAACCATAATGGTGCAGTTTTCAAATTAAAAAACACACTCTAATCATCACAACCTCCCATCACCCCAAAAAGCCAAACTACCTAAATGACACTAACCGGCATTCGTTCAGTCTCTCCGCCAATGGGGAAGTTCATGACTGATCGTACAGTCTGAGCCCCATAGTACTTGCTGTTGGGCACCTCCAGCTCCCCAAAGGTATCGCGTTCTTTCCTGATGCCATCTTTGCCGCTCTGAAATACATTAGTGTGTTTATTTATACATTCTTGTGATGTATTTTTTTTTTCATAATACCTAAACCATTCTTATTTGGTATATCTTATATCCTAACATACAAGGTCTGTTAAACAAATATCTGACATTATTTAATTCTTACAAATTAGAAACGGCCAAGAGGTAAGAACTGGGCCACTTATACACCAAAAGGTAAGACTTAGGCCATTTACACGAACAGAATTTACTGTAAGAGTACTCTTTTACAGCCTTATCAAAGGAGTCATTTATTAACCCTATGATGATGGTGTCAGCTAAATGCCCAATGACGGGGCAACACACCAGTGTGACGTTCCCGATGCAATATTGCATAGGCCCGGCGTAGGGGGGTTCCCAATTATCGCCAGGCCCGTCGGGAATGGGTTAACATGAAACTGGTGAGCATGTGTGATGGGCTAACATCAGATTTCACTACTACATGACGGAAGGATAATGTGCAGCATAACTGCATCAAGTCTCTAAGTTCAAGCAGTTTGCACACTTTACCAGGCTTTTACAATAATAGGAGTTAGAAAAATTAAAGAATGGGTTAATAGGTCCAAGAAATGGCAAAACTATGGATGACAATGAAAGAATTCCAATAGGCTGTCAAACCATCAGTTGAACATCCAGAACATTACTAAAGTCATAGAAATTACCAATGGTTTGGCACACATCAATTCATCTGATACTTTGGCCATGAGCAGATTGACTGTAAAAGTTATGCCTAAGCAACTTTCTTGCGAGTAGCAAGGGTTTTACAATGATACTACGCAGGATATGTTGGCACATGACAACAGCAATCTCAATTTCTTAGACACTGTGGTCACCAGTGAGGAATCCTGACTAGGATTACGATTCCGAAAACAAGGCTCAGTGGTCCCTTGTGTATAATAGTTATGCATTTCAGGACCAAACTATTTAATAGTAGTATTACCAAGAGGCTCTCTACTATCTTCATGATGTAGTCTGGCATAGGAGACAGAATTTGTGGCCATCACAACACTACCCCAGCCCATTCTTCACCTGACCTCTTGGTTCACCAGGCACCCTACGTTCTAGACATAAGCTCTCATGATTTCTGGCTGTTCCCGTGCCTGAAGATACCAATGAAAGGGTCCCGGTTTGAGAGCCAAGAAGCCTTATAATAGAATTCAGAAAAGCATTTGCTGGTCAATTCAGAACAAGAGTAAATGAGATAAATAAATATAAATGAGACTAAATCTTAAACTCAAATGCTCACTTTTTTTCTCGTCTAAAGTCAAATACTTTTTGAACAGACCTCATATACAGCAAACACAATCACATATGCGAAATATAATAACAAAAAAGTTACATAAATACCAATAAAAATAATTTCAGATGAATGTGTCAACCGAACTCCCTTGATGCAAAAGACTGATCCAGTCTTCTAAACTATTTCTCCTTTGTCTTTCGCTACAGCTAATTCTCGTGCAAGAGTGCCGTCACAGAAAAGCATGTGTGAAGATCATATTAAAAAAATAAAGAGACACTACTCTCTGTCTATGCAATAGAAATCTTAGTAGAAGTGAGGAAAAAATGCATATATTTGCCAAGGGAAATCACTTGTAGAAGTGGGGGTGAAATTTTAATAAGATTTCTGAAAATCTGCTTAAATCTACTATTGCCTAAAAAATATACATACTTTCCATGCTAAACAAGGGTTTCTATCTACAAATCAATGTACAATTGATTTTTTAATATCTACTTCTGCAACTTCATGATTCCATACATTTGCAGACTACAAAGCAGCCTTAAACAAAAACTGGCATCTACTAAAGTTATGAGAAAAAAAAAAATGGTAGAAAAAGGATTCTAAAATATACTGCAATCAAGATTACAGAAATAGCCAAACACAGCTTAAGCAAAAATACCACGAAAATTATTCTTCAGCTGTGGTCCCATGATGATTCAGTCTATAATTATAAAACTGTTAATCACAGTTCCTTGTAAGGAAAAATTTCCATACAAACATCTTGAAATGTTGTAGAATTTAAAACATTTAAAAAAAAAAAAATTAACAAATAACCTAGAAATATTTTGTCTGCTTAACCCACTCACGCCGGATGACGTGCTGACACGTTTCGTGGTTTTCGCGTCAGACGCCGCCGACGAGATATCTGGCCAAGGCCGGCACTCGGGGAGAGCGAGTGGGCGGCCCGTGCGCCCGAGAATCTCGAAGCGTTCGGATGATGCGTTCGAAAACCTCGGTATAGCGACCGTGCAAAGCCGGAATGGCCCCGGCGTGAATGGGTTAAACACTAAATACAAGCAATAACATCATGCAAAATATAGAGAACAACAAAGTTGAATCCTAGCAAAAAATGTCAGCTGATAAAAGCTCAATAATTCTCCAGCCATTTCCCAAAATAATAGGCAATAAATCCCCACTGCAAAGGAGGAGTGAACTGAAAAACAGGAAGCACCGAGACAAGGCCAGAAAAAGATGCATTACATCTGAAAAACCTTATCTCTTACCTTCTTTATCTTCAAATTTCCTATCTTTGTCCTCTGGTGAAAGAATGGTAGAATAAAACAGTGGTTAATCAAATGTCTAGTGTTCTAACTAAGAGGAAAGATTTCTTAAAAAGCTTACACTTTAAGAGAATTCATGAATACTTTTAAAGAAGTGTATAAAAAAAGGTATAAAAAAAAATCTTACTTAATTGCTCTTTCCTCTAAGTTTCTTGCTACTTGAGATAAAATCCTACATCTAGAAATAATACCATGGCTTTAACTCAGTGGTCCCCAACTAATACCTTCTAGGAATGTATCACAAAACTCTCAGAAATTCTACGAAATATCTAGGATTCACTCATATATAAGACCCAAGCATACAATCTAAATCTTTTAAATATCAAACTTTTATAATGCACTGCAGAGTTGCCAGTGTAATGTAGTATAGTGTAACCACTGGTGTATTTACAGCAGTATTGCAAGTTCTACTTTTCATATATCCCCTTCCAGTCAGGCATCCACCATGCAGGTCATCCTGATTTCAACGCTCGTACTCGGCAACATGATCGTGTTTTTCTCTCGATTACTCTAAATACACACAACAGTGCAAATAAGATTATATAATTACAAACAAAGATAGTAGCTACTGATTTTTGACTGAATCAACCTGCATAGCCCCAACTCATGAAAATATCTTGTAATGATATAAATCAGAGTCTATGGTAATATCTCCCCTTTGGTAAAATCTTTCTATTTTGTGCTACTGACCAACATGCCAAACATTTGAATCTAAAAATATGCAGAAAATTTCAACCAAACAGTTTCCTACCAATTTGAAGCATGGTAATTCCGAATATCAAAAATCCGTCATGTCATACTTTACAGAACTATTCAATTAACAGAAAATGCGACACAAAATAGTCCCACTGCCGGCAGCACTTTAAACAATAGTCACTCCCCCTACCGCCCTCAATAATCGTACCGGTACCACTACCACTGCTCCTTTAAAAGTACTGCTCTCCCAACTCTGCCTTTACGTAATGACGATGGTGAATGAGGCTCATAACCTGCAAGAAGTTGGGGACCACGGATGTATGCCACAACAGTAACACTAACTAATCAAAATTCTAAGAAACATCTAAATAACACATATGAGATAACTACAATGTATGTCCAATCTAACTGAACACTAGAATGACACAAATCTTTAGATGTTTAGAACCAATTTTTTACATTTCCTACTGGAAAATTAAGTCGTAAACCAAAGAAATTTTAAACATATTTATGGATACTATCAACTTTTAGTAACCCATCATCAGATAATTTAAATTTTTCCTGACATCTGAATTTTTTTCATTTACAGCTCTTGTCAGATCTCTCTTTTTTTTTCTTTTTTTTTGACTAGCAAATGGATAATCAAAATTATCCAAACCATCAATAACAATTCTCTCTCAAAATGGATAACCATTTTGCTTCCGAGTCGAGAAAAGACTTATCTAAGAGGTACTTCAGCACAAATTTTGAGAGAACAGGAAGATAGAATAAAAGACAAACTGGAAAAACAGTTAATTGTGATAATGAAGAAAAGCTATGACTGAGAATTAATAACTTAAAAAGGCAATTTCACATAGAATTATGAAAGTGCAACATCAAACACAATCCGAACATCTCTTCCACTGTTCAAATGACCCATTCTCATTCATGTGTTTCCTGCAAGAAAAGGGTAAGTTCAGTGTTGCTTTTTCTCCAACAGCCTTAAAAAAACGGGGATGTAAATTAAAAAGACAAACCTTCTGTAAAGGACGAGGGATTAGTAGTGGACAACTATACACTCCTATATTAAACACATACTGGTGAAGGATATAGCCTACCATTTTTTCAGTGCTGTGAACTCCTTGGGAATTTCAAAGGAGAATTCTAGCTTCCTTGTGCAAGCTCCTGATTTTTGTTTGTTTGTCTTTTTAGGGGGGGGGGGGTAATGATAGAATCACAGCTGTTGAAAAAATGAAAATTAAATCTCTAGCATTGTGGGATATGTTTTCCTTTTTTTTTAACTGTCATGAACCAAGAGAAAAAAAATGGTATACATTGTCTTTATAAACATATCTTGTCTTGTTTCCATGAGTAGATTTCCATGCTCCACTTTTCCCTACACCTATAAGAGCATACCATAAAAAAAATGAAAATTAATGTAAAATAATTCTGTTTTTTTTTAATGGTGCCTTAATTATGTCCAAGAGCCGCTAGACGTGTACTTCAGAGTGAAACAAATCATAAAATCAAGAAATAGCATGATAGATATAGAATCAAAATATTAGCAGAATACAAGTTTCACCAGATGCAGGGCAAAAAATATATCAGAATCCTAATGAAATGCACTGTGGATATGCACCACAAGCTCCCTCTACAATTTTGACAAATTTAAATCAAAAATTCACTTCTGCTCCCTTTCGTGATTTTCCTTCTCTTTTCTTTAAAACAAATTTTATGCAAGGCTCCACAGTGCAGTCATAAAGCAGGGATCTCAAAAGTTCAGTCGACTTAATGCCTACCTGAATCAGTAGACCTTCCGGAAAAGGCCGTCGAAGCTGCATTAAATTGAAAAATTGAAACGGTTAAAGGACTAAATTCCCAAGCAGTGGAAAATGAGTTGATACAACATCACTTCAGATACCATATGGAATATCAAGTACAAAATCCTAAAGACCTTACTTTAACAACATTACTATTTGTCATGGTTATCATATTCACCAGCACTATCACCATTTGGCTTTCAATTTCATAATCAGGATAATAATAAAGTCAATGAAATGATAATTATACACAAAGGTGCTGAATCCTTTTCTTGGTCATCGTCAATTGCGTCATACTATCATCGTAAAAATCTATAGTCTGTCTATTTATCCTACGTCATTGATCCTGTTATCAATTACACACAAGAAGATGAATGGAAACTACCCAACTCTACTGATAAAGTGGGAGGAAACTCACAATATACAAAAGTATTCAACTGGAAGAAGAGGCAGTATTTAGACTTTAAAGGAGCTACCCATGATGGACGTCAGTCTAGTGATGACTACTGTAGGCACAGGCAGACCTCTCCTATTCGGTACTATTACTTTTTTACGCTTTATGACCTTTCCCTATAGTGAAACAACAATTAAATTATAGGATTTAGAACGAGAAATATTGGTATGTCATACTTTTCATGTAACAAATCTACCATATTATTATAGATCTTAAATTTTATGCATCTTATATAAAAAATAATTTTGAAATGAATGTCGAGATATATCATACAATGTTTGTAGCCCAAAGTGAAAGTATAATAATAACAAAACTATTAAGATCAAAGTGCAATTTTCTACACCCTGTCTTTCCTTTTCGATGAATTTCTATGAATAGCATGTGTTTTGTATCTAAAGCCACTTAGATTCTTGCAAATATCAGTGATAGAATGTTTGCAACCTTACACCCAGTTCCTTATCCGACACTAAGACCCAAGGGAGGTCTTCAAATTCCTCCTTCCTAGATCATACATGTCGGAGGGTTGTTGGCCTTTGCCGGCACGTCGACAGGTGCAGCGGCCTGAGTGCTCGGGGGGAAAAAAAAAGACCGACGCTCCGACGGCTTGTAAACGTTCACCTTGATCTCGCGCGTCTTTTGCAAATAATTTAGACTATCCTCAGCCTTAACCCTCCAATAAAATCTCATGCTCAAAGTAAATATTTTCTTCACTTGAGGAAGACTTGAACTTTTTGCTGGAACTAATAAATTAATCTTGTGTTAACTTTACTCCTTTAACTGATGTTCCCCGGTGTGTTGAAGGCTAAGGTAATTTTTGCGTGTCTTTTTCTAAACGTAAATAATTAGTAGAATAATGCACTGGAAATCAAACTTGATTCACAATTAATTAAACATTATTTCGGTAAATTTTCCGAATAACGCCGCGTCGCTAAATACCACAAAAGTGGTATTGATGTATTCCTCTCAACCTCTACTATTCATATATAGTGAAATTAATGAGCGCTTGCACCCCTGAAGCCCACAATCTGGGTCCCGATAGTAGGGGAGGGCATGAAGTAGATCAGGGAAATTGCGGGGTAAAATATGAATTCCGGCCATATTTCGTATGCAAAATCTTAACCAATTACCTACCTACCTAACTTTGCTTAGGTTTGAAGTTTGCCCTAGGACCCCCCCCCCCCCTTTTTAAGGCACTTCGTGCTACTTCGGTATCACGAAAACCTTAACCCAACTACCTACCTCACTTTCCCTAGTTTTGAAGTCAGTCTTTGCGAAGAGGGAGCTATGCCCCCCTGTGGATCTCCCCTATTCAGGGCACTTCGTGATACTTATGATGCGTAATTAGTCCTGTAGATGAAAATGCCGCGACACGGATAACCCTCACACTTCGCCATGATGACAACAACTGAGTCTTCTTCTCATATATTCCTCAGGATAGGAAACTAGGACCGATGATGACGCGACCACTCAATAGAGGGCACTATAATTATACTGTAAATAATGGGGAATATTGCGCCATCTGTTGAGAGAACATAACAGCACATGCAGGTAATTCCTTGGGGGTTTCCAATCCACAGCTTGCTACTATCCGTAAATACGTAAACACAGCCATGTTTGAATTTCAGGGCGAGGATGGTGGATTCGGGATATCTTGCCCAAGGTATGTTGCACGAAGTGCCCTAAAAAGGGGGGTCCAGGGGGGGGCGAAGCCCCCCTTTGGCTAGGGATTAATTCAAAACTAGGCAAAGTTAGGTAGGTCATTGGGTTAAGGTTTTGCAAGCGAAATATGCCCCGAAGTAGGACAAGGTAGCACAAAGTGCCTTAAAAAAAGAGACCCAGATTGTGGGCTTCAGGGGTGCAAGCGCTCATTAATTTCACTATATATGAATAGTAGAGGTTGAGAGGAATCCATCAATACCACTTTTGTGGTATTTAGCGACGCGGCGTTATTCGGAAAATTTACCATTATTTCAAAACCAGTTCAAGAAATGGGAAGAAGTGCTTAGCAACACACCACACCTACAAAAAGGCATACGCTTCTACATCAAAAGAAATCTTCTCGCCAAAAGCCTCATAAATACACACAAAACTGAAAGAACACAAGAGCTACTGGTGTTAGAGCTAAAATACGCAATTCCGAGGTTGAGGAGGGAATTTCAGACAGCACTTTCCAACACTACTTTT
>NW_028234425.1:1697675-1717675 GCF_977035675.1 Penaeus japonicus | reverse complement strand
TTTGTAATATTATTTTTTTGGTGTGAATGGAGATTTCTTTTTCAGTGTTTTATCAAGCCTGTGTATCATTTGAGAGTAGTGTGAAGTTACCAATTTTTGACTGGAACTTATTAAAGGATATCTGTCAATTTTGTTTATATCCAATTTTGAAAAAGGTGTACAAATTTCAAAGTACATAATTGATGACTGATAAGTGAACACTTTCTATACCGATTGTTATGCGTGAATGAAAGTGACCCTTTTGATGAAGTAAAGTGTTATACTGATAGAGACTGATCTTGAAAATAAAATGGATTTTTAAAACTTGCCCTTCTTTTATATCCTCGTTTGTATCCCTTACTGATTTATCCTATAAATGAAAGTGGATATGCATAACACCCAAGTAAGATATTTAAGGGGAGCATATGGGTGTGATTTTTGGCAAATATTTTGTGACAAATGACAAAAATAATTTCTTCACTCATCGCATCAAGAATACTGTAAATTATTTCAATGAAATTTAAATGTCTGCATGACTTAAAGCCACTCACGGCGTGGCGTTTTCACTGGGCGGCCATTAACCCACTTACGACGTGGGCATTCCAGCCTTGAATGTCCCAATGCCGGGGCGTTCGAATTATTAGGCCTAAATCAATTGAATGGCTGGCACAATACTGTGCCGCCCGGCCACTGGGCTTTTGAATGCGCGGTACAGTACTGTACCACCCGTCCAGAGAGGGTTGAGAAAAATGTTTTTACAGGTTTTCTGGAGAAGGAATTTTTCTAGTTTAAAACACTATTTCACCTACACTTTTAATGCAATTGTCTACTGCTTAGTATCATTTGAAAGAGCAATAAAAGATGATTTTTTGGCTGGATGATTATTATTACTTTTTTTTTATAATGGAATTATTAAAAGCTGAAAATCGAAAGTGAACATTTCTGTTCCTTTCCTTAGAAACAAAACAAGAAAAAGCAATATCCTCTTGCTGTTTTTCAGACAGGAGAGAGAGAGCTATGGAATTTTTTTCAAAGCAATTGATTGAAAATTATAGGCTCCATTAAATTTCAAAACTTTTCACTTTTTTCAAAGTAAATCACACAAAAAAGCTATGAACCAAACTTCACGAAATTCACATGATATAAGTATTCACATACAAATAGCATATAAAAATTCAAGGCTAAAGCTCTTCAGAAAAAAATACCTGTAACTCCAAACACTTCTCTTGAATTCTTGAAGTTGTTCAATCTTTCTGTAAAAGAGGTAATTGCGACAATAAAGAATAGCACATACAGTATTCTGCTCTATTTGTAGCCGAGACATCATGTTAATATTCTTATTGAAGACTATGATTGTATACTAATGTCAGATATGATATACACCAACTGTTGTATGATTGAGTCCCAGGGCTAAAGATGGCAAAATTCTTGGCAAAAATTTTACCCTTATTTCAATCTAGTATGTTGTTATTATATTACTCTTCATAGTACTTTTCTCTTTCCTGTGAGCACATGTGGCTTTGCCTTGCTTAGTTATGTGAGATAGATTGCATAAACAACAGCAAAATTTGTTTTACATGCAAGTTGTCCCATTCCTTTAATACAATTTTTATGTTCTTTCATTATTTCTATTTTTTCCCCCTTTTCTGTACACATAGAGCTCTGAACTTTCTCTTCCTTTAGGGTTGAAGTAAGAATTTGTTATTGTGTTCATGATAACTTCTCGTTAGTAAATTATTGTGGACGTGATAATAACCCACAAGACACAGACAAGTGGTGACCTCTTTAGATTCTGTCATTGGATATGCTTTGAATGCCATCAGGATGAACAGTAGATTGAAATTGGTCATAATTCCATATCTAGAATTGAAGTTTCTGAAATGATATTGCAGGAATAAATTCAAACCGTAGATTATGGAGTATTTGAGTGAACCATATTGAACAAGAGCAAACAAATGGACAAGCAGAGGCTCCTTTCTTTGATGTGATCAATCTGCAGCATCCTTTAGTCTGACCATCACTTCCTTCGCTTCTCTCACTTCTCTGAGATGACTGAGCAGGATCGGTGTTGTTTTGCCGAGCAGATAAGAAACCACGTAAAGTCTTTCAGGCTAATTCTAGTTGGACACCAATTAATTCCGGTGATCCTTCATATTTCTGTGAAACAAGGTCATACAAATGCAGGTCAATATTTTCTTTATATTGCTATTTAATGTTCAGTTCTCTCTGCCGAACAGCAAGATTGGGTTTGTCAGTGTTCTTTCAACAATCTATCCATCTTTCCCTAGACGCCAGGAAAACCGAATGTTCTGTTTGAAAGATTCCGTAACACTTTAGGCAAGGTCTAGACCAATGGTTCTTAAACTGGGGTCATGAGTGAATCCGTAGGAGGGTGCAAATCCAGAGGAAATAATCAGAATTTTTCTGTACTTGAAATTCTTAATAAATGTTGTGTTTAAGAGTGTTACTTCTACAGTTGTTCAATAAAGATAACTAAATCACCTATTTTTTCCCTTTCCCTTTCAATTAGAAAGGAATGAATTATTCCCTAGATGTAAGGGGGCCCATGGAGGTAAGGAGCCAGCTACCAGAGGGGCCCTCACCTGGTGGTAAAAAGTACAAGAATCACTTGTCAAGGTAATGGTCACCTTTGTCAAGATGTCACAACTTTCAAAAACTTGTGTATTTTCACGTCAAGCTCAGATTAAATGGAGCGCCCTACCCAATGGCTGAATTTTGTTATGATACAAGAGAACTTTACTCCTCGTGGTTTTACCTTCAGGCTCACTCACTCAGTACCTCAAATGCTTCAGCCAAAATTTCCAGCGACTTAGCGAGGACAACTCATTAACGAGAGCCAAGTTGGCAATTTGGAATGAAATATAAAATAAGTCTGATATCCCTTACTACTTTCGATACTTTCTGTGTTTGAATAAAGATTGGATAGTAGGAAGTCTCTGCTGCGATCTCCCTGAATCTTACCCCCCCCCCCCCTAAAGATGACAGAAAAGTGTCAGTATATATATTTATATATGTACACACACCAAAAAAATAAAAAATAAAAAATAAAACACGAATATACCGAAGGCTTTTTCACTATATCGCTTCCTCAGGGTATGATAGGCAAAAGATACAGAGTGGGATGTATATGTTACAGATATCAGGCCACATCAGTGATTAGACGCACAAACGTACCCATCAGTGAAGCCATCGAAGCTGCTAGACAACGACGGAAGGACTAGATGAGGACCAAGTCCCTCTGCCGAGGGATAACTGCGTCACTCTCATCCACCTGTGTGTGGAGTCCAGCCCGTTCGAGCTCTATGGCAGTGAACATTAACAAATTCAAGGACTTGCGATGGTTCATCCGCTCTCAGAGGTCCTTGACCAGCTCTTCATGAAGACGCTTGAAGTTGATCGTTACCGACAAGTCGTGGGTAATAAAGTAGTGTGGACGACGTCCTCGCCGCTGTACCTACGAGGACGAACCTCCAGGACCTCTGTAGAAGGTTGAACATGATGCACCCCACTATAACTACTCCAAAGAAGAGGTACGAGAGGACCAGCTTCCGTTCCTTGACTCCAGGATACACAGGTGACCCGACGGCCCAGTGTTTCCGTGTATAGAAAACCCACTAATAAAGACGCCCTTATCACACAATCATAATCGCTACCAAATCGGAAAAAAGATAGGCGTCGTTAGACAATACAGTCCAGTGTCCTGAAGGTCCCATGGCCAGGTGTACAGTCCACCTTGCGGCGGATGTGACAAGGTATACATGGGCGAAACAGGACGTGGACTCCATGAGCACCGCCGCGCTCTCCGGCGACCCGACCTCAGGGGCGCCTCCGCTGCTCCCTGAGGAAGCAATAGAGCGAAAAGGCCTTCGACAAATCCGTGTGTTATCCTGTTTCCCCTCGTTGTTTTGTTTTCATCTTGTTCGCCCTGAATGCATCACATGTATTTATGTGTATACACACACGCGCGCGCACACACACGCACACACACACACACACACACACACACACACACACACACACACACACACACACACACACACACACACACACAAACACACATGTATACTTACACTTATATCTTGGACCACCTGCACTCTAGGGTTCCCTTGAGCAAGGAGAGCTCCCTCCAAGCTCCCTGTGCCGGGGATGCGACGAAGCCGTTGACAACAGAACAATGGATATCTGCTAAAAATGTCTTCAGTGCAACTGATCCATACGGATTACATAGATATATATGTCTAGCGGAAGTTCAGTACTAGTGATAATCCTCCTTATATGGAGCTGTGAGCAAAGAAAGAACCTTGGGGTCTCAATTTTTCTTTTTCTCTTACTCGGGACCAAGACTTACAAATGAAAAATAAGTTTTACTTCTATCTACATCCCAAAAATGAATCCACAAACCTCAATAAGTGAGAGACCGGGTTTCTCAATGGTTCCTTGGCATACGGTTGATTATTGCTTGCTTGCATGTGGTGGGATAGTGAGAAACTTTTTGGGGACGTGTTTTTATTATATCCTACGTGGTATACATCTAAGTCATTTAAGTTCTGGCGTGAGTTTTGACATAACTATTCTTAAGGGAAGATTTTTGGTTGGAAATATTAAAGGATGATATATCTTTTTTATACGTGTCATTCATATACTTAATTTTATACGATCATGTGCATGATAATTTAGTGTAAGGTCAGTCCTTTAAAAGAAAAAAATATGTTTATACTTTTCTTTTATTACGCCTGCGCTCCCTCTTAATTTAAGATAGTAAAGGACTTAAACCATTGATTCAGAACTATTGTAGAAAAGGACACATGAAGAAATTAAAGCCAACATTACGTGACTCGCGAGTTCATGTGGCTTAAGGCTTGTGCGACTCTCACTCTGAATGCCATGAAGTCTTAGAGTCTTGGAGAAACAAGTGATAACACTTTTATATCACGAGAGTATAAAACCTTCTAATCACTGAGAGGAAACATCTTAGCATATGTTTATTTTTTTATGAAATGTGTTTTCCAGGACGATTGGCAGACTTCGCAAGGTTTACATCGAAATTTGTGGAAAAGAAATGGATAAAGAAAACATACCATAACGATTTTTTTTATCCTCCATTGCTGACGGATGAGAAATAACAGAACTCAGAAGTTACGTCTTTTTTTTTTTTTTTTTTTTTTGAAGTACCATGCATATGATGGGACTTGCAGAACAATAACTTTGTGCTAATATTCGTACTGGTTCTGCAAAAGTATAACGATATTTGCTAATATATTTATATACATATATATATGTATATATATATATATATATATATATATATATATATATATATATATATATATATATCTTTGTATCCATGTTGTATGATCTACATAAGCTTTAAAAGCTTTATTTTTTCGTCCAAATACCAACTGTACAGAGTGATCCTTTCGTGGCTGAACACTTGAAGGCTGTAACACAACATGAACAACTAAGCTTATTTCCCATGCGTCTCTTGAAGTTTAATAATAGCTCATTACGCCAACGTCTTTGCCTAAGCTGATACCAAAAGCACAACATTACGAAAAGGTTATTATTAGTATCCATTAATCCACGTACTTTCCCCTAGAACACCAACACCGCGATTACTTATTAGCAAACTGCTACTCCCATTCACACATACCCGACTTCATCTCTGGTCCCGCTTCTGATTGATATCATTCTGTTGTAGAAGATGGGTCAACGTAACTCTCTTTTCCATAGAATGTGGTGTTCGTTGTTCTTTCCTGTCCTTCACTTTCTTTTTCATTTTCCATGAGGTATAACCAGCAGTTTGCCTCTTTCAGGTAACTCTCTCAGGCTCAGTCTCCTAACCTAGAGATGTTTGGTATTATACGTAGAATCAATGATAACCACACTAGGAAAAAATGCTTTATGGTGAAATTAAATACAAAAAAAAAAAAATAATAATAATTTCATACACATTATTTCACTCACTAAAGAAGCATGAGTGAATACGTTTAATGAAACTGTTCATAAAAGGTAGAAAATCCAGATTGTTGCATAGCCTTGAAAAAGCACGAGGAAATTATGTATTTTCAAAATCAAGAAATATAGTATATCCTTTTAAAAAAACTATTGTTCAGCTCGTTCACACTTCAAGTACTTTTCTGACGCGTGAAGTCAGCATAGCCATTCGCTAAACATTATTCTTTCCCGCTTCGCCCTTGTGTGGCTTCGCTTCTTTTCTACTGCGGACCGTCTTCTGAGGAACTCTTTATTTATGCCTTTTCTGCTCCACTAATGGACACATTACATAGAATCAACCAATAAATATTGCGTTTATATTTTCTACATATTATCACGCCGTGCAGCATCTTGGGCGTAGCCGAATTAAGGTCGAATGTGCCCGAAGCACAACCCAACAATGATGTCCCTTCGGTCCTTCCAGTGGCGTCCCCTTGGCTATCTAACGGTGCCCCTTGGCTCTTACGATGATGCCCTTCGCGCCTTGCAATAGTGCCCCTGCGCCCCTTCTATCCATGCCCCTGCGCCCCTTCTATCCATGCCCCTGCGCCCCTTCTATCCATGCCCCTGCGCCCCTTCTATCCATGCCCCTGCGCCCCTTCTATCCATGCCTCTGCGCCCCTTCTATCCATGCCCCTGCGCCCCTTCTATCCATGCCCCTGCGCCCCTTCTATCCATGCCCCTGCGCCCCTTCTATCCATGCCCCTGCGCCCCTTCTATCCATGCCCCTGTGACCCTTCTATCTATGCCCCTGTGACCCTTCTATCCATGCCCCTGCGCCCCTTCTATCCATGCCCCTGCGCCCCTTCTATCCATGCCCCTGTGACCCTTCTATCCATGCCCCTGTGACCCTTCTATCCATGCCCCTGCGCCCCTTCTATCCATGCCCCTGTGACCCTTCTATCCATGCCCCTGTGACCCTTCTATCCATGCCCCTGCGCCCCTTCTATCCATGCCCCTGTGACCCTTCTATCCATGCCCCTGCGCCCCTTCTATCCATGCCCCTGCGCCCCTTCTATCCATGCCCCTGTGACCCTTCTATCCATGCCCCTGCGCCCCTTCTATCCATGCCCCTGTGACCCTTCTATCCATGCCCCTGTGACCCTTCTATCCATGCCCCTGCGCCCCTTCTATCCATGCCCCTGTGACCCTTCTATCCATGCCCCTGCGCCCCTTCTATCCATGCCCCTGCGCCCCTTCTATCCATGCCCCTGCGCCCCTTCTATCCATGCCCCTGTGACCCTTCTATCCATGCCCCTGCGCCCCTTCTACCCATGCCCCTGTGACCCTTCTATCCATGCCCCTGCGCCCCTTCTATCCATGCCCCTGCGCCCCTTCTATCCATGCCCCTGTGACCCTTCTATCTATGCCCCTGTGACCCTTCTATCCATGCCCCTGCGCCCCTTCTACCCATGTCCCTGTGACCCTTCTATCCATGCCCCTGTGACCCTTCTATCCATGCCCCTGTGACCCTTCTATCCATGCCCCTGCGCCCCTTCTATCCATGCCCCTGCGCCCCTTCTATCCATGCCCCTGCGCCCCTTCTATCCATGCCCCTGTGACCCTTCCAGTGGCCTTGGGCATTTCAACGGTGCTCCTCGGGACCTTCCAGTGATGCATCTTTGAATGGTTTCCTCCTTGGTTCTGCCATGTACTGAAGAATATTTGAAGGCATTATACAATGCTATTTTGTATAAATAAAAGTGGCCAATTCTCTTTCAAAGAGTTTTTACATTGTTGAAAAGGCGTCACTTTTGAAGGAGTTCATTGAGATTCGACAGCTGCGGCTATGGTACCTGGTGCTCTCGCTCCACATTTTGAACCACGTAAAAGTGGAGGCTTGCTGTAACTTCCATGCTTCAGTGAAAATGAAACCATGAAAAGCAATAAACACGCACACACACACTCACGCACACACACACACACACACACACACACACTCACGCACACACACACACACACACACACACACACACACACACACACACACACACACACACACACACACACACACACACACACACACACACACACACACACACACACACACACACACACACACACACACACACACACTCACGCACACACACACACACACACACACACACACTCACGCACACACACACACACACTCACGCACACACTCACGCACGCACACACACACACTCACGCACACACACACACACACACACACACACAGTAAATAAGAGAATTTAACCAAATTTCCCAGAGCCCTTCCTCCTGTTCCTTATCTGAGGCGCGTACATAGGGAGATAAGTGACACGTGTCTGGGCCGAGTTCTTCCTTTGAATTGACGCATATTGAATGAAGGTGTCAAAAGACATGACATTTTTTACGGACTTCATTGTGAGCAATATGTCCCTCTTTAAAACGATATGGTAACAAAGATAAAGAACGAATATGAAAGTTATGCACATCAAAATTCTCGCGGTTCGTAAACTCCATTAATGTATAATATGATAATCAAACACAAATGTTTCAGAAGAAAACATGTATTTTCTTTGATCCTTTTGTCTGTCAAATAATTCATTTCTTTGCGACATAACCAATGAAAAGATAAAATTTGAAAATTCTGGCAGACTCGAATTTGGTGACAGGCAACAAACGCAGCCGAAGGAAAAGAAGATCCATATACACCTATGAAGAATTTCTCCATACAAGAGGTATCTCTGTAATGAGAATAATGCCACTAATAAGAATGGCAGTAAGGGCTGGTCCAGACTCGAACTCGGCGTGGCCAACGGAGGCGCTCGAGTCAGCTGATTGGGCAGACGACAGGCAGCCCCCGACGAAGCAACACCATGGCCGCCACGCTCCGTCAGACGCCCCTCACCTGCAGCGGCCACACACGACCCGTGGTTCATCTGGCCTTCTCGAAACTCTGCACGGATGGCTATTTCCTCATCTCCGCCTCGAAAGGTGGGTGTTTGCAGAGCCCTCGGAGGGGATTTTGCTCTGTTTCGACGGGGAAATGTTAGTCGCTGCTCCTAGAGGTTCGGCTTCTCAACTCTCTCTTTTCTCACTCTCTCTCTCGCTCTCTCTCTCGCTCTCAAGTTCGAGAAATAAAACTTTCACTCAACCTTGATTCTTGTTTCCATGGTCTCCACAAAGACTGGCTCTTGGCGAGGAGACTAACTCTTCCCTAGAACTTTGAGCAATTAACACATAGATATATAGATATATATAAACTGACAATACTTTCTCGTCTGTTTACCATATGCAATGCGTTTGTAGCGTCTTGTCAAGGGGAAAGCATGGTCCAAATTCCCTCTTTCCTTCTCTTGTTGAGTTCGGGAGCTGCCTTCCTTCTCCTCTAAGAGGGTTTCTTAAGACTTGAGCAATTCTGAAAGGAAAATGTTTTTGTTTACGTTGACTCTGTGTGTTAATTCATATGGCCTTCTCGAATATGTTCTTCTGGTGTTCCCGAAGTCATTTTGGAATTGAGGGGAGAAAGGGTTTGTGGAGCTTTGTTCGTCTTTGTTTATATAGAAAAGGAACATATCTTAATGTACATGATGAGTGAAGAGAAAGGAAGTGATTTCCGAATGTCAAAACTTACCTTGTAAGGCTTTAAGTATGTAATTACTAACACACTATATAGTTTTATCATAGATGATAAAATTAATTATTAGAAATATACATATTTTATCAATTGCCTTTGACATATGGTATGAAACAGAAAGAAAAATACACAGTGCCTTTTGGACAAGATTAGAATGATGGATTTTGATATGATTATAAAATTAATTTAGACAATATGATTATAGAATTCAGTACTAGAATATGATTCAGAATGTATGAATATTAATTTTGATGTTTGAATATGATCCAGATTCTGGTGATCTCTAAAGTCATTTTGATTCAATGATATTTATGTTATCTTCCCAACATCTAATCTTTTCTGGTCTAAAATCTGCCACCTTTTATTGTAAGAAGTAAGGTGAAGATCCTTCCTATTTCATTAATATTGTTGAGCCCAAGCACTTCCCGGTATGGTGTCCCTCACCATTTATTTATTTGGTCACTTCTTATTTTCATTCTTCGACAACAATGTCATTTGAAGGAATGTGTTAGAGATCGGCAATTTGTCACTTCCATTTACTGTTCACTTTGTAGTTGATGTACTTTCCTAACTATAATTATGGGCAATTTGATTGCTTTAACAATATATTCCCAAAAATTTATTGTAGAATCCATGAAACTCCAAGTTAAAAAAGCGATCGTATTGTGTATAGATTCAGCAGTTTTCTAATATCAATGGCCTTTCCAGATGGCAAGCCTATGCTCCGGCAGGGAAACACTGGAGACTGGATTGGAACCTTTGAGGGGCACAAAGGGGCCGTGTGGGGGGTGGCCCTCAACAACGACGCTTCCCGTGCAGCCACAGCAGCTGCAGACTTCTCTGCGAAGGTGAGGATGGGATGATGCAGCTTCTCTTCTGCTTTTTGTTGGGTGGAAGAAATCTTTTAACTCCAGCTGAGTTTTTGTTTACTATTTTCACTTCATACAGTGTTTTCTCCTGTACATTCACATTTCTCCTGTGCTCCCTCCCTTGCTCCATCCCTCCTGCTCTCCGTGCTCTAACCTGATTACTAATGACAGCATATCATTTCAGGTGTGGGATGCTGTTGCCGGGGAGGAGCTGCACACGTTCTCTCACTCCCACATCGTTAAGACTGTCGACTTCTCCCCCGACTCCACTGAGCTCCTCACCGGGTCCAACGAGAAGCTCCTCAAGATCTTCGACTTGGGAAAGCCGGAAGCTGGTACGAGGCTAATGTGTTTGATCTCTGTTTTTGGTTGTGACTTATATCTTGTCTAAAGAGTGCTTATAGTGCAAGTTGAAGATTTGTTTCTTTATCAGAAGATTTTATCAAAGGATTCAGGTAATAGAGAGAGAATGTCGTGACTGATGCGTGGATTTTTTTTCCATTGGAGTTAGGACTCGGGAATAAAGTTGAATAAAATTGAAGCTCCTTCACCTTAGGGCCTGTGCTTTATGCAAAATACTACTTTTTTCAGAGCCTCAGGTGTTTTCGGGGCACACTGGTGGCCTGAAGCATGTTCTCTTCATGAAGGATGGGAAGCAGATGCTGAGTTGTGCTGAGGACAAGACAATCCGCGTTTGGGACAAGGCATCTGGGAAGGTGCGTTAGATTCAACACGGTCTTTTTGTTGCTCTCTTCATACTTTTTTCCTTTTTTTCTGTGTTTATTGATTTATGTCTGTCTATTAGTCTACTTGTCTGTCTGTATAATATGTATTTTTTATTTTTTTATATTCAAGCATCTTGATATAATTTGCATCTGTCATGACTGACAGATGTGTCAGTCATGGATATTTAAATACAGAAATAAATGTTGCATAGATATAGATAAAAAAAGATAGTATAGAAAGATGCAGTGTTTGTAGAGTCCCTGAAAACTGTACCTTTTTTATTACTATTTAACAAATCTGCTAAGACTCAAAATAACTGCCCAAGTTAAAGAATGAATAAGTTATCATTCAGACAAAAAAAATTCACTCTATGGAAGTCAAAAAGGCAGAGCATGGATAAGTTTCCTTTAAGAATTACAGCAATAACAATTTATTTATTCTGTTCCATCTCTTTCGCGCAATAGGAAGTACACAAGATGGAAGTGGCACACATCCCGACTAGCATGGAACTATCTCCCGACGGACAGACACTCACAGTCACATACGGCTCGAAAGTTGCCTTCCTCAATCCTGAGACGTAAGTGGTTTGTCACGGTGAAGTTTTAACCCCTTCGACACGATGACGCGTATACTGCGTCATCGCAGCGCTCGCGTCAAATCCGAGGACGCGCATACTGCGTCATGGCTCAGTTCTGGTGGAATTGCGTTTTCTTTCTTCCGGATACTGTACGAGATCTTTCAGAATAGAGGTCGGATATGATACGATATATTACTTGACTTTCATTATTAATAATTTATTACATAAGAGTGGGATTTGCTTATACCAGGGGAGGCATTGATGGGCCCTGCTGGCAATCATTTTATTATTTATTTATGGAACATTATGTAAAAATATAAAACATATTATGATTAGTTTACCATACTATTTCAATCGTTTTCTTTGGTTATCTGAGTGAGGCCTCCCACCAAGGTCACTCTTTCCATCTTCCTCCCAACCCATGTAAATAACTTGTCACATGCCCATGGGGGAAGAGGTTAACTATGCATATTTTGATATATAACACATGATGATTATGTTGGGGTTTTGGCTATAAACTTGTAGAGGTTTTGTCTTAAAACTTGTCATATTCAGTAGCGACGTTTAAAATTTGGCACGCGCCGGCAGCTCGGATACGGCGCGAGGAGCGTTTTCTACTGCCCGGAGTGAAGGGGTTAAGCTAATTTTATGACTGATATTAATTTTTGTGATATGTTATGTTGAATTGATGATTTTAGTATTGATAACATGATCATGAAATGAAGTTTTAGTAAGATTTTTTTGTTTGTATAAAGAAGGTAATTTTAAGGGAATGATTTTAGGTTATTAACCCACACAGGACGGGTGGTACAGCATGTGTACCGCGCATTCAAAAGCCCAGTTGCCGGGCGGCACAGTATTGTGCCAGCCATTCAATTGATTTAGGCCTAATAATTCGAACGCCCCGGCATTTGGACATTCTAGGCTAGAATTCCCCCGTCGGGAATGGGTTAAAGCTCTCATTACAGCTAATGATTTTTTCTCCTTGCAGCCTAGAGCAGCAGCGAGATGAAGTCACCATCCCCACAGCAGTCTACTCTGCCTCCCTCCACCCCGACCGCTCAGTCTTTATCTGTGGAGGCGAGGACTTCAAGATGTACAAATATGACTACAGCACTAATGTAGAATTAGAATCCTTCAAGGGTCACTTCGGCCCTGTCCATTGTGTGCGGTTCAGCCCCGATGGGGAGCTCTATGCCTCGGGGAGTGAAGACGGCACCCTGCGACTGTGGCAGACGACAGTAGGCAAAACTTACGGACTTTGGAAGTGCGTCGACGCCTCGTCAAACGAAATAATCAATACTCCTGCCAAACCAGAAGCTACTGCTTAAAAGTGTGTCTATTTTTTTTTTCTTCTTCCACAAGTCTTATACTCTAGTATATCCCTGAACCTATCAGAAAATTATTGAATTGAATTAATTTATTATTTAGCTTTAATAAACTTAAATAAGCTGGGAACTTCTCATAAGAACATATATTTTGTGTAAAAGACATAGAGTATGTTTCAGAGATGCAGCTCAAGGAAAGACTCAAGTATTAGTTTCAGAAGGAAGATGAGCAAGTGTTTTTTTTCATGTGCCTTGAATACAGCTGCCAAGGTACATGTCATCCTCGACAAAGGATGTAAAACAGTGTAAGGGGCCGCGTGTGCTCGAGTATCGTCTTTCATCGCTGAATCGGTTGTAATTTTACCTTAGATGGGGAAAAAAACCAAGAAAGCATCAGTTCCAGTGTGCTTTCAAAGCCATAGAACCCAGTATTCTTTCTTTTTGTATCTTGCCTCCTGTATTAGGTTTTATTGTAATTAGTCAATAGTACTTTGAATGTTCTGAAGTGTTACACACACTCCTGGTGCCTTAGTAACACTTGTTAAGGTCATGCCTTTTTATAGTTGAAGAAGATATGTCTCTTTAAGAATGTGAGTCCTCCTGTAATTTTGTTTTTCATTTGTACTGATAATGTGTTTTACAGATACCTATTACTTTATACCTTAACACAATAATTTTGTATTATAGTAAAGTGTACTTTTGCCATATCAGTGGTGTTGGGTTAGATGTAATGTGGAAAACCTTGAAGTAGGAAAACCCTTCTATCTTTATTTTGTAAGTGAATCTCAAAAGTCTTCAAGAAAAATAAAAGAAGTAAAAAAAAAGACATTCCTATGGCCATGGTTGTACTTTTCAGTTTCTTTGTATCTCGGAGGATGCAAGCTCCCATTCTCTGCACTGACAGCAAGAATCAGACATGCTTATCTTTATTATCATTATATGGTTATTAGTAGTGTTTTTATTCGTATTGTAATTCATATCTATTTATATGTTTACATTTTTAATATTGAAGAAAAAAAATCTCATTCTCTCTCTCTCCCTAGCATTTATGATTCCAAAACAAATTTTTTTTTTTCTTTTAAACTGGGAGGGAGGGAGACAGCATAGTACATCAGACAGAAGTATCTGGATTTTTATCTTGAGATTATCTGGCAGTGGAAGAGTGGGGGACAGGTCAGCAGGTCTCAAGGAAAGAGAGAAAGAGACCGTGAAAGGGAACAGGTGGCGTGGTTAATGTGAGAAGGAAGTAAGCCCCTGGATCATGTCCTGTGTACCTTGCTTATGTAAAAGAGGAGTGATGAGTAAACATTAAATTTGTTATAATGGCAGTGTTATTTGGACCTTTGCCTTTTACTGAGGGATGGTGGATGAATGGTTGAGAATGCCGTGTTCTGCAAGAAACCATTTTGTAGCATAAAATGGGAATTTCTTAAAATGAGACCATGTCCTTTTTCTCATTTTCAAAAGGATATCTAAATGTTTGGGTGGAGAGGATATAGAGGATTGTATGATCAGATGCCATCAGCGACCATCAACCCACTGCGGACGGGCAGTAGATTTGCTTGCTGTCTCCAGAGCGAGGTAGCTTCACACAACATACCTTGACTTTTCCCACTCTTTCAGTCACTCTTTGTGAAACTAGAGCCATTTTTATGTTTTAATTTTTTGTGAGTTTTTTTGTATTGAGAGACTTGTGTGTGTCATATCACAAGCTCTATCAGTGCTACAATTGACGAAAATTATAACATAGGGTCCATATCAGCTCATTATTTTCTCTATACTCATTGCTATAGAAGTATTGCTGTTTTACGGGAGGGCAAAAAGCAACTTTATATTTTTGTATTCGTGTTCTGTCATGGATGAATATGAAACATATAACCATCTACAATGAAGATAACATGAAGAGGTAGGGAAGAGAACGGAAACCTGAGCTTATGACTGTGAATGCTACAGTAAAAGGCATCCCTACTGGCACAGGGGCACATTATAGACACTGGGTATGGTTTGAGCCACCTTCCTCTTCTAGTTTTGCCTGCATATCCTTCATTGGGGGTACTTTCGAGCAAAAGGTCATCAACTTGCTGTGTGCCATCACTTTCTAAAAAGATAGTACTTGATAGACACTGTGAAGGGGTGCAAGAAGAAAGTGGTGCTCACTATTAACCATAGTTGTATAGACAAAAATAATAATAATCAGTCAATCTGTCTTTTCTCACAGAAATTGACTAAAAACTAAAATAATCCCACCTACTCTCTCCTTTTGCCATCAGTTATAGAGATTTGTCACTGGAATTCAAAACATGAAATGGGAGTAGAACACTTTCTAAATGGAGTTGTGGTTATTTCCCTCTACATATCTACTTATACTTCTAATCATGATTCTGATGAAAATTTTCAGTCAAGATTTTTGTTTAATTAGACTACAATAAGAATGAAGTGAAGGAGGGAGAGATGGAGGGACAAGTATTAGAGGTGAAATTTTAAAAAAATGAGATTCCATCCACATAAATACCTTTATAAATTCAAATATTAAACAAAAGATGAAGTATTTTCATCTACACAACATGCGTACATTAGTATTGAATTCTTGACTTATCAGTTAACAAAAGTGATTCTTCCTAAAAGACTGATTTAATTATTAACCCTTTCCCGACGGGGCACGCGCTAAGTGGAAACCCCTACGCCGGGCCATTGCAATATTGCATTGGAAACGTCACACTGGCATGACGCCCTGGCATCGGGAATTTAGCTGTGTCACAAGGGTGTGACGCACCGTCGTCATAGGGTTAAAAAGAAAGACAGAACATAGTAAAGCAGGTGAATAAATCCATACATACAAAAATCATGCAATCACATTAAAAATCATCTTGATAAATAATATAAATGCAGTGTTCTAATCAAGGTTTGTATCAAGAAAACCACTATATTACTTTTAAAAGAAAGCTAATATATTCTTTTATAACAATATATCTATGCAAGGTAACACTCTACACAGAAAGATAAAACACAAAACTTAAAAAACTTGCACACAGACTGGTACATACAAACACCAAAACTGCTCAGTTCCCTCTCCATGTGGTACTTTATTATAATAGAATTCTATCTTTTAACATTAACTGGAATTCAGTTTACAATTGAATGTTTATCCTTTAGCCAAATAGAAATGGTGGAAAATGAGATGAGGTTACAGTTGTTGTAATGCATATCAATGAATACAAATACAATAGTTACACATTTTAACAATAATATCAATATTTATCAATTTGACTAGAACATCCACAATAAGAATGCCTGAAGCACAGCATTTTTAGATGAAACACAAGATTCCATGGAAGCACCTGACATCTTAGCAAGTGATCGTGCTATTGAAAGTTGAAATGCCAAGATCCAAACACAAAGATATCATTCTGTTATTGTACATTGCCTGGTTAAAAAGGAAAAAAAAAAATCTCTGAATAGTTAATAATGGAGATCCATTCTCTTCTCATATAAAGAAATTAACTTGCCAACTTTGGACTTTGTTTCAATCAGGATGGTTTTTTTTTTCTGGTTAGCAATGGTAATTAAATACAGCCAATATATTTATGGTTAATTTATTTTTTCCTGAAAGGGATAAAAATTAAAAGTCTTTTTCTTTCCTGTTTCTTCTTCTTGTTTTTAACACAAGAAGTAAAATATTCTTTTATACATGCCTAAATAATGGCAATAAATGCAGGTAACTGTTAGACCATAATATAACACATATTTGCCGCGAAGAAAGCATATACACACATCTGCATGTTACGCAGCCTGCTCCTCTGATGGTGGTTTACTGCGCTTCGGAAAAGCCCGGAGGAGATAAGCCGCATTTTCAGGTCCCTCCATAAGTGCCCCATACACCAAGGCAGCACGAGAGGCTGGCGGCCCAGGGGTCTTGAGGGCTCTTGTGAGAACCGCCGACAGAATAAGCTGCATCTGTGCTGGTCGGGCAAGAAAGACGCGGGCTGCACACGTGACCAAATCGGCGTGGGTCGAAGCAGATGCTAATGAAAGGGGAGATATGCTTTCTACAATATCATGAGAAGTGTCTATATAAGTGGCCAATGTTCCTAGTGCATGCAGGACAAGCGTAGGGGCAGCCTCTTGGACAGTACTCCTTGATATCGCTTGAGTTACTGCTGCTATGAGTTCTTTTGGCAGATCTGGCAGTTCTCTCAAGGGTCCAATTTTGTGTCTTTGCTTCATCTTATCTGTGAGTTGATGAAGGTCTCCTCCCTGGGGCTCA
Source organism: Penaeus japonicus (assembly GCF_977035675.1). NCBI lineage: Eukaryota > Metazoa > Arthropoda > Malacostraca > Decapoda > Penaeidae > Penaeus > Penaeus japonicus. The sequence continues at coordinate 1,700,334 of NW_028234425.1, read as the reverse complement.
CTCTTGGCAGCTGAGCCCTCAGGGAGTTCCGCATTGCTGCCGCTTGCTCGGGTCACATTCTCCGTCACTAAATCTGGAGAAATTATAGTCAAAAGGCACTCCAAGGCAGCAACCACAACCCTCTCTGTAGGCACATCAAGAAGGGATTCAAGTGTGGAGAGACACATCTTGTAAGCAACGCTGTTCACCAAAGCCAGCTTTCCCAAGCAACTGATTGCTTCCCGAAAACTCTGGTAATCACTGCAGAATGGCTTCACTTCTTCTATAAGTTGGCACACATTGGATTCTGTGCTAACTTCGGGTAATACTTTAAGCTTCTGTGTTTTGAGGTAGCCCGGATCCTTGGATCTGACCAAGAAATACTTATAATGTGGCCCAAAAACCTCTCTGATATCTCCTAGCGTCTGCAAGAACTCCACCATCAAGAAGGACGTCTCGGGAATGTTTCTGCTAAGGATCTTGCAAATTGGGGTATGGATTAGCTCAAGCATGTCCTTCTTCAAATGTTGATGATCTTTTGTAAGATGAAGGAAAAGCTTCACAGAAGCTATGAGCACGGCTGGGGTTTTGGAGGCTAGTAGCTCATCCAAGGCATTAAGCATGGTAAAAATTTCCTCTTCACTTTTTGGTGTGTATCTGAAAAGGATATGCCAAGAATGATTCTGAAATGTGATTCAGTATCTATAAGCTATTTATTGTATCTATAAAATCCATAATCATATAAAGACATAAAACTGGATCTCAGTGACAAAAGCACAACATAAGGTTTAGAGTTAGTAAAATGGTTGTGCACTAAGATACAATTGGATGAAAACATAATAAGTCAAGAATCTATTTATGCTTGCCTTTGCTACATCCACCTAGTCAACTCTTTCCCCTTGACATAGTCATAATAAACACAGCTAACATTTAGCACAGGACCTTAAAAACTTGATTCTATGTAACCAGTTGCCTGGAGACATGGGTTTCCTTAGATGACCAAATGCAATCACTTCACACAGACACACACACACACACACACACACACACACACACACACACACACACACACACACACACACACACACACACACACACACACACACACACACACACACACACACACACACACACACACACACACACACACACACACACATACACACACAAAAAAAATAATAATAATGTTAAGGTAGTACTACAAGATACAATTATATTACTAGATCCTTTAGAATAAATAGTCTGTAGGTGTTAAAATATAATAAATTATTCATTTGTGTGGTGCATAAAAAGGTATAAATGAGACTAAATAACTTCACAATACCAGAGATGGATTTGATGCATTTCATTCTAAGGACGAGATAATCAAAACGTGTCGGCTCTTATTTATACCTCTTTCTACACATATGCTAAAGCCAACTAACTCACCTGAGCAACAAGGTCAACACGTAAACAGCATTGCAATCAGAGAACTGCATCACTCTCCCTAAAAGGTAGTGGGCAATATTCTTATTGACAACAATACCTCCCTCACTGTGTAGAATACTGTCTAGGGCGAGTATGCAATTAGTTATGACTATCGGGTCTGAATCTCTTATCCCTTCGTACAAGGCGGTAACTAATCCACACTCCAGCACAACTTCTGGAGCATGGCTGTAAAGTCTCATACAAGCCACAGCTCCAGCTCTGCGTACCTGGAAATTAATGAAAGGTTTTAGCGATGAATTCATAATTTCTGTGTTTAAGGTATTCATAACAGCATTTTAGCTAAAAGCAGATCATAATACACATTGCATTAGGATCATAGTTTTTTTTTCTGCAATCATGGAGATATCACAAAAATGGTAAACATTTGCCTAGATCTAGTGAAAATATATCCTCTCTCACTGTAAATAAATGAAAAAAGAAAAGAAAAGAAAAAAAGAAAAAAAAAAAAAAGAAACTCTTTTATGAACAACTTACAAAATAAATAAAAGGAAAAATTCCTTTCAAGAAAAGAGATACAGTTTCTCACCATAGCTGCTTGGTCTGACAAGGCAGTTGTAATGGCCCTGACAGAGCTCTCTTCAATGCCAGGCAGTGCGGCCAAGGCAGAGATGCTAGCACTTCGCACTGTTGGGTTGGCATCGGAAGTATCCTTAAGGAGCAGGTTTGCCGTCAAGAGAGCCAAGTCAGCATTTTTCGAACACCTTTGAGGTAGGGATTTAATCATTATGATTTCAGTTTTACAGAAAAAAAAAAAAAAAAAAAAAAGCAAATTGCTAAAACTATACAGTATACCTACTTACTTTGTGAATTTTAGTTTGTGGCCCAGCTAGTTTGCATGCTTTCCTAGGAAAATAATCCTTAAAAAACATGTGATGCATATAAATTATGTCTCTTATATGTGAATTGGTTGTGGGGAAGTAGTGCAAAAATAGCACATTTTTACTCCCATCCCATATACTACACATGTACCCCTGTCTGCGTCCAGTCATCTCCAAAGAGCGAGAAATATTTGTTTATAATCCTGCCTAGAGTTCAATGTGTGTGTGTCCTGTGTGTATGTGCATGTGTGTGTGTGTGTGTGTGTGTGTGTGTGTGTGTGTGTGTGTGTGTGTGTGTGTGTGTGTGTGTGTGTGTGTGTGTGTGTGTGTGTGTGTGTGTGTGTGTGTGTGTGTGTGTGTGTGTGTGTGTGTGC
>NW_028234425.1:1667675-1680175 GCF_977035675.1 Penaeus japonicus | reverse complement strand
CATTCCAGCGGCAGGAGGACCCAGCCTGCTTCTGCGCTGCCCCCGGAGTGCGGTCTGACTGCGGACTCCTCTAACCTGTACGTCGGGGGGCTGGCCAAGGTGCGGGGTGGCACCGTGCCGTCCCGCTTCGGCAACCCGTGGATGGTGACTCTGCAAGCCCCGAGGGAGGTAATGTTGCAGCAGGTTGTGGATATGTAGGTGATTATGTGCACAAGGAAGTATGAATATCTCCTCCCTAGTTGTTGAAGTTGCAGCCACAACCGCAGTTTAGTTGGTCGTGGGCGTAGGTCGTCCGGCATCGGACGGCGGCGACGAGGGGGGGGGGGGAGTACGAATGCATAAAGCAATGCCGAAAAATAACCCAACGTGTCCATGTGTTCATCTTTTTATCCCTCATGCCTTCCCCGCGTGGCAGACACAATCTTTGATGCCGCCCCCCGTTGCAGTGTCTCTGACCCTCCCGTCTGTGTCCAGGAACTGAGGTTGGGAAAGACTCTCTGTGGAGGCGCGATCATCACGGAGGACCACGTGCTCACCTCGGCCTTCTGCTTCGACTCCTACGGCAAGCACTCCCTCGTGGTCAAGGCGGGCGACTTCAACGTTGACTTCGAGGACGGCTTCGAGGAGGTGGGTGCTGCTTCCAACCCTCTCGCCTGGGAGTTCTCCATCTTGTTCTGGTCTCGTCCTTCGATGGTGCTCCATCCTGTTCGTTCTGTGATTCCTTTGTCCTGCTCTGCCTCCCGTATTGAGTTGCTCCCTCTGTGTCCTACTGCCATTTTTGCCTTCCGCCTGGGTCTGTGATATCACCTTCAGGCTACTTCTCTTCTGGCCGTTCTCTGAGTTTTTCCTTCTTGCTCTTCTGTTCTTCCCGTGAGTGTGGTATCTGTCCTGACGTTGCACGCCAAAGGAAAAAAAAAAAAAAAAAAAAAAAAGAAAAGAATACGCCAATCGCATAATTCCATGAAGAAGTAAAAGCACTTCCTCATTAGGATCGTTTTCGGTTTCAGGAATTCGACATCGACAAAGTCTGGATTCACGAGCACTACAAGGAACTGGCGAGGCACGACAACAGCATCGCCCTCATCAAGATTCAGAGGAAGAATGGGAGAGGTTTCAGGTAAGGTCCTCTGCGACCTCTTCAATGAAGGTCTTCGTGGGTTTTTCTTTTGCAGCTGAAGTTCTTTTTGTTTACCTTCTGTAGATGATTTATTTTTCTGCAACTTGTGACCTTTCTGAGGTTCTCTTGGGTAAGAAAAAATGTTTTTTTTTTCTGGTTTCTCTCATGCGACTGAAATTCATTCCGGGTGTTTTCGCTGAACTTTGGTCCTTCTTGTGTTAAAAGGATCAGAAGTCTCGAAACCCCTCATCTCGATATGCTTGATCGCCCGACATCAAACTTGGTCCCTTTTATTGACTATTTGAATCCATAAGGTCGAGTGTCCGCCACTGGACCACGGAAGTCGTTGACTCTTTATCTCTTTATCATTGCCTCCTTTTCCGTGGCCTTCCCTTTGTTTCATGGATGTGATACTATCGTCCGAACTGCTGTGTGGCCAGATGCTAGTACAAGTTTTATTAGTAATATGTAGTACACGATATATATATATATATATATATATATATATATATATATATATATATATATGTATATATATATATATATATATATGTATATATATATGTATATATATATATACATATATATATTACAGATATAGATAGCTATTTATCTATTCATATACATATTCAAGATAATATTCATGCAAGAAGTTCATTGACAATGCAATTTTTATAAGCCTTATTTTCCCGAGCACTTTTCTTACCGAAACGTTTCTCCTGTTGACTGTGTTGTCTTCGTTCAACAGATTCAGCGAACGGATCCGACCCATCTGCCTGCCGAGCGCCGACGACTCCTACGAGAACCTCCAGTCGTGTTTCGTGGCTGGCTTCGGCAGTGAGGACGAATTGGAACAAGTACGAGTGGCAGAAAACTCTCTCTTTGTTGATGAAATGGCAGATAACCTGTTAGAGACAAGATCATTCTATTAGATGAGACGGTTTCGAAGTTAGTTGTTGCCTAGTTTTCGGATTAACCTTATTTTTGTATGCAGTTCGCCCCTTTTTATTTATTATTCTGTGAGTCAATTAAATAGGCATTCTCTGGTCCGAAAACTAGTAAAGGAAAACAAAACACAGCCGCACTAAGAACAGAATTTGTATGCACTTAATTTGCAAGCAATTTAACTGAATGATTCGTGTTTTTTTTCGTCCATAAGCAAGACTTAGTTGCCAACCCATTTCCCGTCAGAAGTAACCCTGCTGTTCTCCTCCCTGCAGCAGCCGAAGAAGCCGCGCGAGGCAAAAGTCTCCGTGGTGGCGGACCGCCTTTGCGAGGAGAAGTTCGGCGGCACAGCTTTGTTTTCCTCCACCGATGTCTGTCAGTCATTCTCTCTCGGCCATGTCAACCCGTGCGCAGGAGACCTCGGAGGTCCCATGGCCTGCGAGGTCAACGGGAGGAAGACCTTGTACGGCATCATCTCCCCGCAAAGTACTTGCCTCTCCCTCCGCCTCGGGCCCTTCAAGGTCGTCAGGGTGTCCAAGTACGTTCGCTGGATCTTGGAGAAAATTGATCCCACGAGCCGACGGGGCTGAGTCGAGGGAGCCGGAGCACAGGCTGAGAAGGTGTAACATTGTCTACCAATTCATGAATAAATAAAGCTGTACATGTACACATACAGTACATATACACACCTGCACACACACACACACACACACACACACACACACACACACACACACACACACACACACACACACACACACACACACACACGACTTAATGATAGCCTATCAATTTAATCTTGTTCAGATACATTCATATCAATCGAATACCGAGCATTAATAAAGTCGGCTCGATACCCTCATTCACGATTTTATTTTCTTAAACAACAAAAGAAGACATGACAAAAAAGATTTATAATTAAAGGCAAATCATGGTCACAAAACAGGTCGGTGTTCTCGACTGAAGAGTAAACTGACTTGATTCAAGACATCTCAGATCCGAAGTCCTGCTGGCTTTTACAAGCACGTGTTACTCTCCCATCCTCCATTTCTCTCAAAATTTGGTTCATGTAAAATGAGTCGGCCACAACTGGATCGAAATAGAAATCGTGACATTTCGAATTCGACAAGAGCTCCTCCCCAGACGAGGTAGAGACCAAAACCATCGATTTTGTTCTCTACTTCGTCCGAAAAAGATCGTACGACGTGTTTAAAACGTCGTGACTTCCGGCCATTCCTAATGTTCATGTGTTTCATTTCGTTTGTTTGTGCACGTTACAGTGTTTATATTATTGTTTCAGGGTTGCTGTAATTGTTCTAAAAAATAGAGGAGTTCAATGGGATTATATGAATTTGCGTTTTTATGAGCATAAAATACTGGCTTAAGTTTCCCCTCCCCTTAAGACATCCCTCAGCTGTTTAAAATTTCACGTTTCTCTTGGTATTCGTGTACGCACCATGATCAGTTTTGAAAATGTGAAAGAAAGTACGCGCTTAACTGGGCCTCGTGAACTAAACGAGGCAAGAGCCATTAAGCACTATTAAGATACTTCCAAGCACAATGAACAAGCAAACTATTGCATGCAAGACGGCTTAAACAATGAAAAGCTAATTCATGTGATAGTAACTAATGGTAAATAAATTACAATGCATCGCAATTATTATCGACTGTAAATTTACAAAATAAGAATAACAAAACATCGGGAAGGTCTTATGATGTTCTAAGAGAGCAACGTGCAATTACAAATATTTGCTTCTTTCAACAATGTGCCCGAAAATGTTATAACGACCATCATTCGTGCAAGTCTGACCAAAAATTGTTATTAAAAAAGATGAAAACATGTGGACTTATATACAAACCTGTTTTAAGCCAAGCCTTTAATACAGAAAATGATAAACAGGATCTTAATTCAAGCGAATTGTAATCACACTAAGGGTTTTATCAGAAACCAGAGGTAATAATTAGTTTAACATGCATAAACTAATTTTAATGACTTTAGTTACACATAAAAAAAACATTTTGTTTATTAACTAATATATTCTTTATCACGAGGTATTCTCGCAAAGACGGCGTGTGGGGAACACAATGCTATTACAACTGAACCCTGGTGACAGAATACTCATGTTGTATCACATCTTGCTGTACACATATCTCCTAGATGACTTCAATAAATATATCTCCTAGATGACTTCAATAAACATATCTCCTAGATGACTTCAATAAACATATCTCCTAGATGACTTCAATAAACCAATTGCTACACGCTGGGCATTTATAGTCTGTGTCCTGATCACTCGAAACAGAAGACGAAAGTCTGCAAATTTTCTCAATTCGTTTAAAATTTGTGTAACGTCGGCCCTAATAATTACTGTAAGTTATCTGGGAGTATTTCGCAAGCCTTGTAAAAGGACGTAGTGTAAAATAACTTCTGCCAACACAAGATCTAACATTTAACGAATCACTGCAATGGACTGTATGTACTATATTATCTTGATAAAAAAAAAAGAAAAAAATATATATATACATACATACATATATATATATATATATATATATATATATATATATATATATATATATATATATATATATATATATATATATAAAGGCCTATCATAGTGTCCTTTATCACAGCTTAATACCACGGCTTCGTTGGCGACACTCCGTCCAGGAAATATTTAATTCCTTATTTATAAGCAATATGATAATTTGAAAACCTCAGTGAGTGATTCCAATAAGCATCGGCTGCTGTCGTGTGAAAACCCTGGAGTATACATGTAGTCCAGTATGGTAAGTATGACGTCACACACGCTATATTTTTCAGATGCTCATTACACATATGGATGACCTACATAAAACCGTTAGTAGAACATACCCTGACCAATAGATTAAGGTTGTTATTCTTTATGAATACAAATTAAAGTAATTGCTTGTTATAAAGTGATCTTGACTGCACATCGAAGATCTCGGCGTAGAGTCGTACTTTCCATATTGGTCTGTAATTGTGTGAACTGAAAGGCTGTATCTGCACGAGAGAAACGGCGATCAAAGCTTCGATATTAAGAAGCTTTGCTCGCGGTTTCTCCATCAGTGGGGTAATTTTCATTTTTTTTGCATAGGGTCTAACTCAATGTAGGCTCAAAATGGTTCACTTGCTGAAATTAACTTGTCAGAGCAAGCTAAAAAGCAGCATATGGGTTTGAGTCATTTCTCGTTTCCTTTATTATTCAATGCAAGCTTTTACAAATGAATAATGACCTTAATAGAAACGTGGCTCCGTATTGTGTAAAACTCTAAAGCTGCATTTCATTAACATTCCATGCATTGCCTCATATCAGTTATCAGATGTATTTCTATATTGTTTGATAGAATTAACATTCATCACACACACTGTCATTCAATTACTTCATTATTTATACTCTGTACACTTCATGACCTAATTATTTACCTCTACCAAAGAGAAAACCGGGGTGATGAAAACAAGATGTTGCAAATGGTAAATGTATATCTGACGGAGGTAAAATAACCAGAAAAACTTGAAATGTAAGCAGCACATATTTACCTTGTTAACTCTTTATTAATTCCCTATAAACTCGTGAAATACATGGGATTTTTAGGTCAAACTGGAATCAAAAACCCGTTAGATATTGTGCAACCGTTAGCTCATTTCACTTCAATCCGTTTATACGGTGGCGAACAACTACAGTGAACGAAATGTGCAGTTCATTTTCTATAGAACATCATTATCATACCCGGTAGCCATTTTCAAATCTAAAGGAAAACTACATATTGTGCTCAATTACACAATCAAACGTTTTTTAAGAAATTTAATACCCGTGAATGTGGAGCAGCCATGCCATTGGTTTACTGATATTATAAAGGAATTACCACGACTGAAGAGGAATACCATTCAGTAAGACACATAGGTGTAACAATTTACTAAATTCAAGAGGAACTTAAAAATTTGCAACACTTTGCCAACACAAAAGACATTTTTTCCTTTTGAAGAAGTTTAGAGGACATTTTTGATATAAAGAATTATTGTTCTGGTAAGTTTCATCTGCTTAATTAGATTTAGTCCCATAGTAACCAATTTTCACTTCAATGCTTAACATCTGTATACTGTGATTATAGTCAATATTAGATTACCAAGTTTGACCTTAAACTGGTATTATACAAGGTTTTGCAGTGTATTACTAGTTAACAGTGGGCTTTTATTTCTTTGCAAATTTAATATCTTCGACCTACAAATAAAGTTGTAATCTGGGTGCCAAGTCTTCACTACCATAATTGAAATTTAAAAAAAATGAACTTAATGGACATTATCAAAAAATTATTGCAACACTTCCATAACTATATTTTTACATGGTAGGAAAAATGATAATTTGTTGTAATTCACTACTTTATTTAAAAGTGCATGTCTTTATGAAGTGAACAAATAAGAAATCATTCATGGTCATTCACCAAGTAATTTACTTGAAATATCAAAAGCACAGGGTTAATAAAAGGGGAATTTCACATCCAATATCCATTTCCAAATGATATTGCCAATTACTCGGAAAATAACACAATTGTCAAAATTCGCAAGTTTATTTAGAACCTCAGCTTCTGGAAAAGCCAGCGATTCCTGCCAGTCTTGTACCTGGAAAAAGAAATGGAGGTCATCAGTTTCGAGAAGTGATCGCCTTGTAATCCTGCTTTCTGCTAAGTAATTTAGATAGTTGACTGAACAACAAAACCTCAAAATAACTTCATGCTTTGAAGTCCCTCAAACTTCACTTCCCTGCAAGGTACTGGCTTTATTTTCAAAATTTCAAAGTTGTATGTTCAATGCCACCACCTAACCAGTTAGAACGTAGGCCTACCTTTCTTCGAGCTGAGCCTTGATGACCTGGCGCAGTTTCTGCCTTCGGCCAGGATCCTTGAGGATCTCCTTGTTCACCTTATCCTTGTTGAAAACAATATCTGTGGTGGTGTAACGGGTGGGCATCATGTGCTTCAGGTTGACAATCTGGAAAATTGGAAAAGTAATCAGAAAAATATTCAGATGCATTACAATTATTATGGAGGGGGGAGGGGGTAAAAGGGAGGGGGAGCAATCACTGCAGAAATTGGCAAAATAGTAAATACTTCACTGGGTCCTCAAAATAAACCCTTTTCACCTACTACAATAATTATGATTATAAACGAGAAAAGTTTAACGCTTCCAAAAGGTTGCAGAATTACCAAGAGAAGAGCAATGCTTAAAATCTATTTAACCATTGGCACTGGGAATGCTGTGCACATGCTCAACATGTATATGAACAAGTGTTTAATATGTACATATGCAAATTGAAAACAAATATGTAAGTGCATAGTCCACTAACTTCCTTCACAGGCCTACCCAACTCCATTATTTACCCCATTCCTTGTTTTATTATTATCACTATTTACCCCCATTCCTTGTTTTATTATTATTATTATTATTATTTTTTTTTTTTTTTTTAGAAAACAAAGAAATGTAAACAGATGTGGTCAGGCAGGTCTGTTATTTGGATCTCTAGTAACTGAATACTTGAGAAACAAAGTGGAAAGCAAATGGACAGGATGTTACTAGCATCATTTGGTTAAAAGAATAGACAGGGACTTTGCAATTTGTCAACTAATAATGACTGGGATGAAAGTAACCAACACTTCCATTTCCTCCAAAGATTCCAATCTTAACTTCACTGCCGCTGCCATTACAGAATGGGCAAAATCCAATAATTTCTCCACTTACCCTGACGAAAGGCTTGAGCGTGGACCTGCGGGCAATCTTGCTCTTGCTCATGGACTTCTTGACTCTGCGTGGGTAGCGGTCGATGCCGACCACAAGGGCGTGCTCAAAGGGGCGGTCACGGGTACCCTCCTCGTTGGTCTTGACCACGATGCCCTTCTTGCCGGTGTGACGGCCATTGAGCATGATCACCACGCGGCCGGGCTTGAAGATCTTCACCATTGTGCTGCAAGCCAATATTTAGCCATTAGTGAAAGGTGTTTAGAGTTGATATGAGTTACAAAAGTTGTAAAACCAACTCCCAATTATAAGTCAAGACTTTTGGCCAATGCCTCTGAGAACCTTAACAGTTAAATGTGTCCTCCTTTCTGAATGGTCTTCTCAAAGTAACCTGGCTGGTAAGTGTCAAGCTGTTGCATAATGTGTGGAAAATAGGAGTTGCCACATCTGGTGAAATGCCAAATATGGTATTGCACCAGGTGGTTGGTTGTCAGGACAATCAACAGATCAATCAAGATTTTCACGCATTATACTATGGTAAATATGGAGTATTTTTTACTCTAAATTGACAGTACACAAAAACGACAGTTTGCCCTCCAGATCAAGTACCTATCGACTCTCCAACAAAAGGCCTTCACATACTATCTGGCATGATCACGTATCGTCACACAGGGAGCAAGTGCAAACTTCTAAGAACACATCTGCCCGAGATCTGTTGTTCTATAGATCGCAGAGCATGAATGCCATGCTGATGTTCAATACAGTACCTACCAAATTGTTAATTCAGAACCGATCACAGCAAATTTGTCTATAAAAACAGAACACAGCTAATTGAATTGCAAGCAAGAATCATGCTATGGGCCAACCGTGGGCGCTTTATCATTTTGGCAAGTTGTAAAATATTTTAAGATGATCTCATATTTCCATGACAATGTTTTCCTACCAACAATTAGCTTCTGTAGTTTCAGCAATGATCTTCTCCTTAGAAATAACATGTTAAACTTTACTTCACTTTAAATTACTTAATTATCTTGGGATTTGGATGCCATTAGTTTGTTTCTATCGTCATAATTATAGCCAACTTTACTTCAGTGTTTTTTTTTCTAGTCTGAATAATATTTCTTGCATTTCTGTAAATCATATGGACAAAGGACAGTAGATCGTCATTTATAAATTCACTTACAGCAATTCCACTCTTTATATACTGCTTCAATTTTCATAAGAAAATTTTGGAAAATAATGAGCATAGACATGCATTAACCACATCCATACCATTAAAAATTAACATTCGCACAAACGCAAATTATTTCAATATACTATTTGGAGGTTCATCAAATTCCATCAATAATTCGAATAGCGAACGTGTTGGAAAATCTTGTAGGGCTCGAGTAGGAATTATAATTACTCTATTCCAAAACTTTGCAAGTCGGTCCTTATTCAAACTATAAATCTAAGCCATATGATGTTTCCTTTAAATACTTTAATAGATATAGCGAGTATTCCAACCTGCGTTCGACATCACATTTGATTAGTTCGTGAATAGGTGTTTACCGAGACCACCTATAATACGATAAATAAACACTTATTCTGATGTTATGATAATACACATTTAATTGTCGATTCGATATTTAATCAAGAAACTGCCATGTGGGCTTCAATAAACGTGGGACATGTATCTCCCAACATGGTTTTGTTTACACCTTCACTCCCATGACCGCTCGACAATACCGAATCTTTTCCCCGTTTTATCACACAAAACTCAACATCTCTGCAAATTTTCCACACTCCATCCTAGACTTGATCTTTATATCAACCTGATTTGTAGAGGAGACCGTCAGATGATGCTCGAGTATAAGGATATTCCTCGATAAAAAGAATCTGAGCGAAACACTGTATAATCAGACTCACACGGACTCTTGGCGAAAAGAAAAGGAAGAAGGGACGACTTGGCAACCTCGACTAACGCGGTGGTTCCTTTTCCAAATTTTATGTCTAGTTTCGCTATCTTTTGAAAATTATCTGGGCTTTCTGTTTTTGATGGTTATTTAGATGCACTTTCTTGTTTATACTTATGGGCTTACCAACGTGATAGAGTGGTAATGAATGTAAGTTTTGAAGGGATAAAATTTTACGATCTGCAGAACTGTCTTCATTTATTACCGTTCTTGTTATTGTTATTTTTAATGAGATTCTATTAGCATATACTTTACAATATTATCTACTACTAGTATATGATTTTGGTTATTGAATAGGTGAATTTTGATGGCGAGTTTAGACAAATAGGTGCATTACATCACATTTCTCCATCCATAGCTAGAGTAAGCCCATTTATACATATTCCTCATTTAGAGCCCACGATATATAAGCAATTAACAAATAGAACACAAAATACAAGACAAAGAATCAACAAGGGGACCAAAGATATAATAAAAACATAGAAATAAGCATCATAATTCCTCAGAACTCCAGCTGTTTCCTTTATCGTTCAGAGCGACAAACGTAAACAAAGTAAGAATGAGACACCACGTTCATTCAACCTTGAAAACCTTGCCTGAGGACTTTTCTTCCCTTTAGTTCGGGGATTTCCTTTAATTTCTGCATTTAGTTGTTCTTAGATTGAAAGACGGAGGTAAATTTTAGTTTTGTTTCACGGTGTTTATGAGCAAGGGCACATGCAAAGAGGTCTTTTGTGTGTGGAAGAGGGAGAGGTGGGCGTATTTTGTAAAGTTTCTAATTTCCATATTTTGTCATTCATTACGATGTGGGATTACGGGGATGGTATGGGCAATAGAAAATGTATTCACTTGCTTTTGTGAATGGGTTAATGTACTGTTATATAGATATATACATATACGTTTATTAGAAGATCTTGGGATGACTTGCAATTTCTTAATCATTTAGGTTAGTTTTCTTCTATTAACCCCCTAGAACCGTAGCTATTCTGCCCTGACTCTCAACTAGCTGCAGTTAAGGCCTGATTTTTCAAATTAGACTAATACTACTTGTGTTGTTTGATATTTTAAATTATGATTTTATCCATCAGAAAATGTTTTGGGTATATAGCACTAGTTGTTTGATATGTTGTCTGTAGTATTTGTGCCACAATCTTTTTACTCTGTTTAGGGTGTTTGCTCCAGATGTAAAGTTTTAGATTCAACTTGTTTTTTTCAACTTTTTTTTTTTATACTTTGCCCTATAGTGTGGGCTGACTTAGGTCCTATGTGGGTTGTTGGGCCATTTTTCAGTGTGGTTGTAATATGTCTTATTTATAATTTGACAATGCAAAGGAGAGCTGTTATGAAGGGCTCAAAAGTAAAATGTTATTGTGCAACTATAGTTTGTATATGTTTATATAATTAAAGCTGGTTTGTAAACACCAGTCATCCAGTTGCTAAGGAATAAAGAAATGGATTTCAGAAGAGTTCAGTTGACTGTGTCGTTATAATACAATTTAGTTATGTCCTATTTTTCTCAACCTGGATTTTACATTGGCCAGCTACTACCATAGTAATGTTAGGGCAATCCATCCATTTTCATACAATTATTGAAATTCTCAAATTATTTATATTTTACCAACATGTGCTTCTCCATCCCGTCACCAGTCTACAGAGTGTGGTACCTTTTGATATATATATAATGTAGTGCAAGTGCTAAATACCAGTTGTACTGGTGGCCACAAGTATTAGGAGGAAAATATCTTTGGTGTGCACTTTCCATGCGATTTTATATTAAAAGTGGATGACACATTTGCATCTTCACTGCTGCTTTTCATGTTTGATTTAAGAATGCATGGAGAATCTTTTCTCAGTGTTATAATAGACATGTAAACTGGCCTTTTTAGTTGTAATTATGTTGACTTCATATTTAAGTTTGAGTTTCTATGGGATAGAGATTTCTGCAATATGGCACTATCATTTTGATATTTTGTCTCAATCTCTCAGTCCCTTCAGGGGTGTCATGCCAATTGAAGAGGTATGTGTCTCATCAGATTTTTTATAAATGAGAGTTAAATATTTGTATATTATTTTTTTTTACTATTTTTCATGTAATACTGGTTTGTAGTTTTTATTGTTTTATATTTTCGCTCAAATGTATTCTTCTGATTGTGTCTTAAATCATAACTCAATAAGTCACAACCCACATACCCCCACTCTAATTGTCCCTCCCCTCAAAATTTGGCTTGAATGATGCCACTGTGTTCCATTGTGTCCATATATTCCTGGTTATTCCCCTTCCTTCTCTCCCTTACTGCGAATGATACATAATTTACAACCAGTATATTGGCGAATTATCTAGATAAGACAGACTGAATGTTTACTGTGCAAGGGCAGAGGATGACAGTGTGACCATTTCTTGTTTTCCCATTTGTTCAGGTGGGATGACTGAGAGGGAGGTTTCAGTCACAGTCCTCTTCTTTGCTGGAGCACGTGATCTTGCTGGCATAGAGCGTGCCACTCTGACCCTGACTGCGACGACAACCCCAGAACAGCTCCTGTCACAGGTTGTCCGGTCCTTTGGAGAGCTAGAGAAGATCCGAGGGAGCGTTATTGTGTCACTCAACCAGGAATACTGTGCGCCTGGTCAGGACCTCGTGCTCTCAACAGGGGACGAAGTAGCGATCATCCCTCCAATCAGCGGAGGTATAAAGCACCAGAATGACCTTGGCTCTAAAATCATAATGCT